>NC_056732.1:726145841-726445841 GCF_019279795.1 Protopterus annectens
CAGACTTTGGAATCCGGCCGACCGAGGGCTGCCTGAGGCAGGACAACCCATATGTTATGACTGCAGTTGCATATCTATCGGACATCTACATTTATGGTAGGTACAAAACTGTACTTTTCTTGTACTTTCCATACCGTATACTACCTGGACTTGATATTGAATCAGCATTTACTTTCCTAAGTATTTCATCCAATTCACTAATAGTAATTTCTTTTTTAAATTCTTCCTTAACTTGTTCTGGATTTTTTCCCATTTCTATTTTCCTTTTTTTTTTTTTAACTCTTATACGTTTCCACATGCTGTAATATAGTACTCGCAATTTGCTCTTGTGTTTTCTTTACCTGTCATTTTACATTTTTTTTATTTCTTATCATTATACTAGTATCCCACTTTACTATTTTACACAAATATGCAGACATCTCATCCCTTCTCCCTTATAAGTAATAGTTCTACTTAATCTCTTATGTTTTCAGTTTATTTTATATATATCCTTTTGCATATCATAATACACTCTTGTATTCATCTTCAAATTCTCTATTGCATTAGTATACACTTTCTATGCATCTTTTTATATTCATCCATCATTCAGACCAATTATTATAAAAGTCCTTCATGGTTATCTGATCCTTCCATAACTGCAGTGCTTCATACTCTCCAAATTAACCCCATAATTCCCCCACATAGCATGGCTTCCAAAAACACCATAGCACAACCACTGCTTTGCTCTCTTTCACCAGTCTGATCAACCAACATAGAAATAATAATAACTTTGTATCTGCAATATTTCTAGACCTCTCCAAAGCTTTTGACATGGTTTCACATTCTACTAGACACCGACATCCCTATCCTTTGCCCCTTCCACTATAGCCTGGTTTAAAAGCTATCTGTCAAATAGGCAACAGTCTGTCCAATGGCAAAGTGTACTATCCCCCTTACTCCCAACTAATATAGGTGTACCACAAGGCTCCATATTAGGCCCACTTGTTTTCTCCATATTTACCAATAATCTCCATACCACCACACAACATGCTTCACTTCTACAATACACTGATGATTCAACTCTTATCTGTTCAGCTCCATCACTTCCCACCCTACAGCAACTCACCCAGGAATCCTTTAGCTCTGTGGAAATTTTGATCACTCAGATCCAACTTATCCCAAACCCTATATCTCCTCCAAAAATGGTGCTATTCTCTCTCCCTCTGAACATACCAAACTCCTAGGTGTTGAAATTGATAAAAATCTACACTTCGATGTCCACATTTCACAAACTATCAAAAAAGTCCATAAAAAAACGGAAACACTATATAGGCACAGGAAATCCCTCTCGAAACGAGCACGGATTACCTTAGCCTAAACTCACCTCTTGTCTACCCTAATGTATGCTCCTCCAAAGAAAACTTCACCTTGCCAGACTCGAATCATGTTGTAATAAAATCGCCAAGTTTGTGAACAACTTCTCTTTAGAACCCCCTATTGCCAACCTCTAAGGGAACTTCCCCAGCTACTAACCTGTCACCAATTAGTCATTGCCTACAATGTGGTAACACATCCAGAAAAAAAACCTGCACTAGGCCAACTTCTCACCCACTATAATACAAATCGTCCTCTCCGATCTTCCGACAAACCCCTCCTCTGTGTCTCTAGGGCTAACAATACTGCAGGAAAAGCACTGTTCTCCCACTCCATAGCTAGAACCTGGAATAATCTCCCTCCTGCTCTGATTTCTGCCTCTACCTCTTCTCGCTTTAAAAACTCACTTTGAACACACTTCAATAATAAGTGGCTGTGCCCATGTATTACATAAGTCCTCAAATGATTTCACTTTATATATCTCACTTTCTAATATACCTAATGTTATATATATTACTGTCTAGGATTTCTCCTAATGCTGACTGAAGTTGTATACTTATTCTGTTATTAACCATATGCAACTATTTTTTCCTGTATATATAGGTCTTATGTCTTCTGCTGTGTACTGTATTTTAACATATTGTTTGAAAATTCTCTGTATACTGTATTTTAACATATTGTGTAAAATTTTACTTACTGTGGAGCTTTTCTCCCTGGGCCTCCACTGAAAATGGACCTGAGTCCAGTCGGACCATCCCAGTTAACAAATGTAAAATAAATAAGTTCTCATTTATTCTTTTTAATCCCATTCATATTTTAATATATTCCTTTCTTCATCACTTCAAGTTGTATTGCTAAATGGTCAGGAAAAAAAATGGTCTGTACTATGTCTCCATCTGCTACACCCAAACCTTTGGACAGTACAAAATCAATTTCAGATCCAATTAATCCTTCTATAATCCGTTTGTTTTTATTCCCCACAGCTAACTACCACATTTTATCACTTCCTGTATTTAACACCCCCCACCCCCTTTTTTTTTTTTTTTTTTTACATTTTCCCCCTTAAGTCACAATTGAAGTCCCCTGCAGTAATAATTGCCATGCTAACCATCACATAGTTTAATATTTGATTAAACAGATTTTTCCTTGCCATTTGTGTATGCATATAATTCTACGATCCTGTACACATATTCTCTGCACCTCGCATCCACAACAGTTAACCTTCACATTCTTTCTAATGTTACATCTAACATTTTTACTGTTCTTACACAATACAGGCAGTCCAGAACAACATTCACTTTCTAAATTTCTTATGTTTCCACCTCACAGTTTTCTGTTTGCAGTCTTTCTTCACTTGTCCGGAATCTTGCATTTTGTGCAAGAATAATAGCTGTATCACATTTAGCACACCATTCCAATTATCTTATCATTTTTAGACTATTAATAAAACTATTCATATTTACTGAAAGCACACTGAATTTATTACTTTTCTTCCTTTTTAAGTTTAAAGGAAGTATTTATATTTTCATTTCCTTATTTTTATTATTTTCCTTAATTGAATATATTTGTCTGAGTTTATGTACAACCATTCCCTGACCCTCACTATTTTCATCAAGTAAAACAATCTAAAAGTACTTCTCACCTTTCTTTATAATCTTTGGTGATGTATTTTTAAATCTTTTCCTCATCCTTACCCTAGCACCTGTCATATTTCTTTTCCTAATATCCTTTGCACTCCCTTCATAAATCTCTGACATATCACTTTCAATTTCTTCGTCATGTTCAACAGTCTCAGTGCAGTTACCTTCATCTTCCTGAAATATAGCATTTTTACCCAAGTCAGCTTTTATTACTTCATCCTCATTTTCATAATACTACCATCTCCCCTTCCCCTACTTCATTACTTTCAGACATTACAATATGTTCATCATCTTGTTCAGCATTATATTGCTTATTCTTTTTACAATCCAACCAAAATGCCCTTCACTTTTACATATTCTGTATTCCTTTTTATACTTACTCATCATATGCTGTTTTCCCCATATTGATTTAAATCTTATTTTTGTACACTGATTTATCAGATGATTGAAATCCCCACCAAAAAAACGTTTTTGTCATACCATATATCTAATTGTTCCTCTGTTACCATCTACATATATAGCACTTGGTAAGTGCTTTATCACATCTTTATCATTTTAAAATAACATCTTCTTCCAAACCCCCATTCCATAAACCCCTTTTTATCGGTAACTTTCCCAATATTAAAAACTGAATAACAAAGTAATTTTTATCATCTTTTAATTCAATTTAATTAGTGTAAAATTGAACAAACACTTTTTAATCAAGTCCCTGCCCAGAAAATATAAATTAATTTTCACAATTTTTCATATTTAGACAGAGGATTCCATTAAGTTTTCATTCCGAACTGTTAAGTCACAAAATGTCTCTCTCCCCGAATAAATCAAGGATCAAAAATGTCTTTTGCTTCAAAGCCCAAAGGTGTAACACTAAATTGTCCATCACAAAATATCAAACATTTTTTTCTTTCTTATTCGAACAACAAACCTTTTGTTTCTTTTTAATAGTTTACATTCACTTCTGTTCTTCCATCTGCTTCAACATATGATTTTCCAGATTGCATCCCATGTGTAACCTTATGTCCTTCAAACTTATGACTCATTTCCTTCCTGCCGAACTCGCTGTCCATTTTGAAAACCATTTAAATCATATCTGACCACGAAATCTCAGACTCTTCTCCAGGATCACCATTGTTCAATAAACCAGCATTTCATCATGTAAACCTCCAAAAACAATTTTAGTTACAACAACTTCAGAATCCTGTGGTTTAAAGTCCGCTAAATGCTGACTATTTGTACTGTCCCCTTGCTTTTCAACAGTTTTCTGTCCAGCTGACAGAACCATACTGCTGTCACCAAAGGAACAACTGTCTTTTCCCTCCATCACTGCACAGCTTCTCCTAGCTGCCTGCATGCCAGGAACTGAAGCAGGAAGTGCAGGAGCTAAAACGTCCCCCCTCACAATGAAAAGAGTAGGAGAATGTCCCCGATGCTCTGGCCAAGTTTCTCCAAGCAGTATTAATACCACGCCTGGTCTTCCCTGAAAACAGCCTACCAGCGTAGTGGGACTAACCCAGTCAAAGGATAAATAAATAAATTAGAATTGTGCTTCAACTCACCAGATGATACCTTAGATAGTGTAAGTACACATTGTTTGCTCTGAGGAAAAGCATATATTAGTGTTTGAATTGCTGCTAGTTATAAAAATGTTCTACAAGTGTTACTTATGATTTAGTGTGAAGTAGTACTGGCTGTAGTATATTAAGCTAAGGCTTTAGGCAATTAGTCTGTCAGTCTTGTCAGCATCTGGCCATTGGTGTACTTGTCAGGATGATGTACACAAGTTTTTGGCACTAGCTCCCCCATTTAAACCAGTGGTAGATTGCCACTGCTGCAGGTGACCTACCATGTGCATCTCCAGTTGTATTGCAGTCACTGGAAAATCATAGGTCATCTGTAAAGCTGACCTGTGTTCAATGGGGTTGGCATCACTTCATTAGTTACTTTACATGTGCACCATTGTTACCTAAGGCACTGATACTCATACATGGTACTCTGCCATGCTCCACTATATGCTGGTAATATTAATGCATACAAACAGGCTTTCCTTGTGTAATGTCTATATTATATACTTTATTGGTGTTTTTGAGTAGGAAGGTGCTTGTGGGTTTAGGAATGGGGTAGAAGTTCTACAGTTCCTCATTAGCTCGTGGCTTGAAGAACTACAGAGGCCTCTGTTGGAATCATATGGGGCATAAGTAATTCAGGTAGTATGCTCTCCCAAGTATGAGACATTTTATAATCGTACCATTAATCTCACCCATGTAATGTCCGCCAATATAATCCTGTAGAGTTAATGACTGTTTTTCGGAATTTGTCCTGGTGGGAGTCCATTATCTAAATATGTCTACTTTCTTGAAACTGTCAAGAGTGACAACAGACATGTTAGCATATTTGGTTGCAGTCTCCTTTGCATCTGGAACTCCCTTCTTATAAATGTTTGAGAAAGAGTAGACAAACATTGTCTTCTATTTAGATATTTATTAAAGGTACAGAGGAGTTACCTAATTGGCTTTGACGCCCACCAGATTCAGTTAGCAATTTCACAACTGAAGTTTATACCTGTTGGTGTTTCCCCTCAATGCATAATAAATATAATAATATAATAACGGGTCATAATATTCCCTTGATGCATAATAAATATAAATAATATAATAAAGGCCCATAATTCTTACTTATTCAACCTTAAATTTTCCTTCTTCCAGCTTTCCCTCCTGTGCCCACTTGCTCACTATTGTCCCCTTCATTTGTCTCCCCACTTACCTCTTCTCTATGCAAATTATGTTTTTACCTCTGAAATAATTGCCGCTTCCTCTCTCTTGTCACTTTTGAATAACATAGGCTCATTGTTTTTTTTTTTTTTTTTTCGCTCACAACCTTATTCCTCTGTCTTACCTTTTTATACTCATTTTTGCTGCTACTTGAACTAACAGAATGTTATTGTTGAGGTTAGATTAGGCTTCCACTGGATTTCTTATTATTACTCCTTGGAGTGCCACACTTTTTTGTCTGCATTATGACTGGTAGCTAATGTGGTTGTTGCACTAGGAATTTATTTATTTTTGGTGCAGCTTATCTTTTAGGTGATAGGGGCTTTGTCTTGAATTTGTGCTTTGACATCACAGAGTCAGAGTATAGTTTATTCTGTGTTCCAAGAAAAAATACTGTTAATTGGATACCACAAAATTAAACAAATACCTTTGCTAGGATATTTTGTTCCCAAACTCGGGGTTACTTAACTTTGCATTCTTTTAAGCATACACATAGAATCCAGCACCTGCAGTTCTTATCACTTTCAGTACTACATGGCCTCCAGTTTAAGAGAGTGTGTAAATTCCTTTAGCACAACAGCTGGGACTTTTGGTGGTTGAACAGTTTATCGGTACTGTCTTTCTGTTCGTTAACCAGGTAGTCAGGTTGGATCATATTGTTTGAATTGCTTGTTTATCTGAGCATGTTAAGTTTTTAATGTTTTCCTGTCACAGTATTTATGCTTTCTCTCTCTTTCTGCTTTGCAGGTTTTCTCACACTGAATGTTCAGAAGCTGTGCTTGTGCTGTGCAGTGGATTCTGAAGATAGAAAAGAAATGTAATCAAATATGTAATTTGAACACGTAGCCTTAACCAATGAAGATGTTTTACTTACTTTGTAATTGTATGTATATCAATGCACATTTTTAGAAGTTGTGATGTTAATGGTTCAGTATAATCTGAATATTTATTTTTGTAGAAATTTGAAAGCATCTAATGCTTTAACGGTACACAAAGGTAATGTGAAGAACACTGATTCCCAAAATGCTTCATAGCTTTCATTCTGTTTACAGTTGAAGTAAATCTGTTGTTCATTGGTGGTCATGTAGCCCTTGCTGTTGGGATTTGTGTGCACTTACCTGTTTTAGTGCCACTGACTGTACAGGGAAAATGCATACCTTTTAGCATAATTCAGTGTATGGTGATTGCGATATAGTGAGGGTAGGAAATTAACTTTTTTCCACTGTAGTGCGATCTTGGAGTTGGTATAATTAATTAACGGGGGGGGGGCAGGCTTGCCCCCCTGCAGAAACATAGTAGAAGGTGTGTTAGTTAGGTGTTATAGGTGAAGGGGATGATGTTTACATGTGCGCTGTAGTTTTCAGTGTTATGAAGCACACTTTCAATGTTCTGAGTTTTCATTGTTTTGGGATTTCAATGTTTTGGTCTCAGTGTTTTGAATTTCAACATTATGAAATTTCAGTGTTTTGAAGTAGACACCTGCACATTTAGTTTTAGAAGCTATGGACATGGCACTGAATGCTTCACTTTGCCCACATGGAATTTGAAACAGCCTTATGTCTCTGCAGCCGAATGTAACGTCAGCTGCAAGTCCCCAACTAAACGTACCACAAGGAAATGTCTTGGTGAGTAGTAGCTTGAGTCCAGAGGCAGGCTGTGGATTCTCCCTGAGTGGTTATCTCAGTTTACCAGGTATCCTGAAGCAGACTCCAAACCATTGCTGACCCCTTCTTCTATGCCTGTAATTTTCAAAGTTAAGTTTTTGTGAAGAATCATTTCCAAAAATGTGACCAAAACATAAATGTCCGCACCATCAAAACATGTCTCATTATTACAGCACCTTTATGTATTGGTATTGCTGAACATGGTGAGGACATGTCAATCATGACCAATTAACTGTCAGTTCCAAACATCACTGAATTTAGTCTATACATTACTGAATTTAGTCTGTACAGCACCAAAATCATGTGTACCTAATGTGGGGGTGAGGGGTTCCTGAGCAAGAGGATACAGCTTGCTGTCAACCCTTAAAAAGTTAGGCTGTGTTTTTAGAGTCTTTTGTTGAAGCAGTGGGAAAAAATGTGTGGTCACTGTTGTCTTTGTGTATTTTGGGTGTATGAAAGATCACAGCTAATTTTGGTTCACAACCAAAAATCAAGTAAAGCTTGTGCATTTGCAGTTAGTGACTGTGCTCTATTGCACATTATTAATATACTTTCTATGTCAAGTAAATTAATTTCACAATAGCAAGACACACATCTTTCAAAATTCCAAAATGTTTCAAACTTATATCATTGTCCATCACTACTGTGGCTTCTTAATCAGCTTTCATAAAACAGAAGGATTTCTTATTTTGCAATTTGTAAAACCTTTTGATCATTAAGGTTCAGCTCATACTTCTCAACTGTCCAGAATTTTGCAGTTTCCCAGTTTTTTCTTCATATAAATTTTTTTTCAGCAAATCATAGAGAATTGGAGTCACCAAATAATGACAGACATTTGAGTTGTAGAATTCATATCCTTCATAAAATGCATGCTAATGCAAAATTGGGTATTGAAGCAACTTTCCAAGTTTATAAGCGCAGTTTCTGAAAAACCATCCCTATTTTTGGGCCTATGTCTCCTCACATTATTTTGGTACTGTCCGTATTTCTTGCATTAAGATTGTTGAAGGGTACGATTCAACTACTTCCTGTTGATAAGTCCAGGCAAAATGTTTATTAATTCATCGGTGTCATAAATTTTTGTATGCAGAAATTGTGGGGTGCAATTGTAGGTTAAAATCATTGGGTTTCTTAAATTTATTGACACTAGGTTCATGTGCAGTTCAGTATTTTAAATGCGTTTGTTGTGTAATGCCTCAGGGAGATTAGTGCCTCTACTAACTTTATCAGACTTTGAGGTCAGATAAAGATGTTCTTCTCCCTGCCTTCCTGTCCCTGACTATTAGGCAGTCCGGCCCCAGTCGGCCCGCGTAATACCAGATATGTCCGACGCCGTCGGTCATTTAGACTGACGACGCCCAGTACGCCAGGGGTACTAATATGACCGACGCCATTTCCTCAGTCTTTTTGCCGCATGGTCCTGCAGTGCAGGTTGAGATTTTTTTGAATTTTCAAACCAGTTTCAGACCGAAAACAGAGTTGGCTGGCGTTGGGGAAGATTTTAGTTTTTCTTGCCTCCAGTATTTAACGATGTGTCAAAAAGTGAACAACAAGAAGGACAAAACAAACACAGTGAAGAGTAGGTGAGGGAACCGCAGTCCCGGACGCCGGTTGGTTTTGCTGAGTCTCTATGTGGAGTCTCAGGCATACTTTTACTGTTACAGACCCAGAAGGGGCCCTAAAAGATTAGCTAAAGCTGTTGTTTAAAAAAAATGTAAAACCCTCTAAAGAGGAGGCAAGGCTTTTGGATGGGTGGGGGTAGAAAGGTATATACTTCTTCCACTTCTAGCCATGAGGCGTTGAATTGTCAGTTTCATAGTTTAGTAGAAATTGGCCTGCTATAAGGTGGACATATCCTGCTTATGGCTCCAGTCTAGGGGTAGGTCTTTTCTGTTACTACAGATAGGGGCCATTCAGCCAGTCCCTGTATCAGAAAGGGGCTGGATTTTATTCTCAGCCTGTTCCTAGTACCAAGAAGGGAACACGTGGAGACCAATTTTGAACTGGAGATTCTCTGCATTTCTCTTTATTGCCATCTACTGCTCATCAAATTATTCCACAAAGGTTCTGGCTCCAGTGGTTCCAGGAGCCGACTTCTCTTCATTTGCATTCAAATCTATCCTACTTGGGACGATCGCCTGATTCCTGGCAAGAAAAAAAAGAGACCTTCTACAGCATCTGAATATGTTATGCCTTTCTCTGCCTCTTCTTTCCAAGGTATTATTAAAGGTCAGACAAAGATTGGCCTCGCACTGGTACCACCACTTAAGGAGTCTTGTAAAGAAGCCTCCATGGCCTTCTGAATTATTGGAGGTTTCATGTCCTTGACTTCTCAGCCATTACATCCTTTGTTCAAAGCTTTTGTTAGATGATCCTTTGTCCCAAGTTCCCTTTCAGTTCTCCTTTCAACAAAGAGGAGGGCTCCAAATTTGAGACCCCACGGCTTACTCCTACTCCCTTCTTGGGATTGCACAAAAAAAACTTGGAGACAACCTTTTATGCCTGCAGCTACCACACTGAATTGCCTGTTGGCTATTGAAATATTTCTTCTTGTGGGCTTGGCTTGTCACAAGTGGCAGGCTTGTATGGCGAGTAGGGTGGCAGTGGCAGTTTTCCCATGTTTCCTTGACAGGGTTTCATTTCATTACTAATCCTTCCTTCCCCTTTAAGCCTAAGGTGGTTTCTAGTGGCTTTTAAAAAACTATTCATCATTTGCCTCGTTTTTGCAGATCCTTTTGCATTGCATTTTGTTATTCCCATCATGGCAAAGAGGTTCCAGCTGGGATTTAGCCTCATTCCACTAGGGGCTACTGCCCACTTCAACAGCATTTCTAAGGGGGGTGGCTAAAGGATATTCTGGAAGCAGCTACTGGTGTTTTTGGGACTTGTCTTTTTGGTCTTCTGACACATGGGGGGGAAAAGACTGAGGAAATGGCGACCAGTCAGTGTAAGCGCCGCCATGACCGGCGTTATACTCTCTCTGGTCGGCCGACGACTGGGACGGACTTATACCAATAGTCAGGACTGCAGCAAGGAATCCTCGAACATCTACATTTTTTGTTACTAAAATTAATTACCTTGAAATTACAGTCATTTTTATGTACTGTTTTTGCCATTTCTCTTTTACATAAATAGAGTGGTTCAGCTTTCACCCTAGTTATTTTAAAAAAAGTGTCGATCCAGTTGAGTGCTTATTATCCTGGAACTAAATAGTGAACCTATTTCTGTTTTGAGCAGTCCGTTAGGACAGTCATCATGGCTGACATCTATGGTTATGTGGCTTAAAAAAAAACTCCACTTGCCTCTGTGATTGGTTGGTGTACTACTGGATTGGTCACAGCAGTTGCAAGGCTTTCCTGGACACTGGCACTATGTGTAGCATTGTAGATAATTTGTTTTTATCTCCGAAGAATTATTTGCAATTTCTTTTTTTAAGAGATGCTTTGTGTTTATTAGATGTAGTACAAACATGTTCATACTCTTGTTTTAAATTCTGAAAATGTGCAGCCTTTCACTGTAGTGCATCAAAATTCTTAAAAAAATTACCTCCCTTTTTCTTAACAGAAACTGACAAGTCCTGTGAAAACATTGTTAGTGTTCAGAGCTGTCAGCAAATTTGTCCGACTGTAACCCCTTATGAATCCTTTTAATAGAAATAGTCTTTAGACATTCCATTGCAGTGACGTATTTAAAAAAAAGTTTGCTTTCATATTCCTTTGAGTCATTTGCATTACCTGATCCTGTACTATGGATACCCACATTTGAAAAAAAATGGGTTTGCGTAAAGTATTGCATAAACATCTTGGTTGGTAACTGTAGTTTAATTTATAGCATCATTAGCAGTCCAGTTTCTTCTTACAACAGCCAGTCATCAGGATATGTAGGTTAACAGGTTATGTTGGGTGGCAAAATCCAGGGTACAGTTTGGCTAGGCTTATATAGGCCCTAGGGCCAATAGCCTAGTACCTACCTCTGAACCTAGAAAAGTTCCAAGGTGAATTGATCCACAGTGTCCATGCTACATGCTGGTCCAACTTAAAAACAAATGAACTAACCAGATCCAAGACATCTCTTAATTTCATGTAAAAAGTCAGAAATGCAACTAAAATGAAATGCAAGATGTGGAAATTTAATTTATTTAAAAAAAATTGTAAATGTCTTTGTCCTTCAGCATAATGAGCATTTTTCAGACAGTATAAAGATTCAGAAATGATAAATATTAGTGGCTGAAAGGATGTGACCTAATGATGTCAGTCCAAACAAATGTGTTAACAGCATTAAGGAAAAAAAAAATAGAAGTCACTCATGAAATGACAGAGTAGTAGTGATGCTTATCCCATAAGCATCTTTAGTATATAGTACAGATTTTATAATTTATCCCTTGTGGATAGTAGACCCTCAGGGTTAACTGCCAGTATATTTCCACTTTATGCCTTTCTTTTTCCACCTCTCCTTCTCTAAGTTCAGATTTCACATGTTTCAGTACTGAGAGTGAATTTCATAAATGAAGGACGTACGTGTGAGTGTCAGTACAGGAGAGTGTGTGTTAAGCCTTGTGCTATTTGGACTGACCCAACTTTTTGATTTTTCTCTCTACAGTATGCTTTACAGCCAAAGTGTACAGTTAAGCACCTTAAAAAAACGGTACATCCACTAACATATGAGAAAGGTCAGTCACTGTGCTGTAGTCCCTCCTCCTCTCCAGAACCTTCTGCTGGGTACCAGGCAGGCAGACATCACATGGACTGCTATAGTAGTTTGGTTTTCCTCTCAAGTTGGCATTTGTGAGTGTAGTTCTCTAATCTTGCCCTGTCCTGAACAACCATCAGTCAGACTACGGAGTCTCTGATCATCCATTAGAAGGAGAATTATATTCTCAACCTTCCCTTGTGCATTAAGATTCTATCCTGATTCTAGTTCTTATTAACTTAAGCATGCACCTTAGCAATGTCAATGAATGCATCAGTTTCCTATTTCTACAGGGAAGCAGACTGGCATTTATTGGCCTGATGGCTACCTTTTTTCGGTACATCACTGTATAGGAACCTCAGAGGAAATTTGTTTGGTTTACTCTGCTGAGCTGGCATCACTTTTAGTATATGATGCTGCACTTGGTCTGTCATCTGTACCCAGAATGTGTACAAGGATTCTGTTCATGGTAATTGAAATGTCATTGAATAAGTGTTTCATAGTATTCCTCTGCATGAATTGCTGATTTGTTTTGTGGTCCTGGCTTGGGATTTCCTGGTAGCAGCTGTATTTTTGGGTCTTTCTATGTTTTCAGATATTGTGGATATTTCTGAATGGGTAATGGAAAGGATTTCTTCTTTTGTGGCTGTGCTGGACACATGTTAGAGCTTATTCTTTCAACCCACATAGAGGACCAAAGGAATTCATAGCCTTGGTGTCCTAGGTGAGATAGCAGAGGTATGTAAAGCTTTGAGTACTTTTGTACCTTACAGATTTGATGGTAGCCATCACCTTCACTGGTCCATTCACCCTCCTGTATATGTGGGTGCTTCATTAGACAGTGAGATCCCACAGACTGCAGAGTCATCAAGATTTTAGTATCAGAGTACTTTTGCAATGCTCTGGGATAGTGAACTATCCCCACCAGTCTCTCTGTAATTAGAGATCTCATCACAATTTCTAATGATAGTTGATTCACTGGTAGGATTGAGTGGGCTGTCCCTGGTTCCGGTTGAGTGAGATTCCTGCACAAAGGGCTTCACATAAACTTGTTTGAGCTGAGGGTGGTACTACTCACCCTTCAAACTCTTGAAAGTGAATTGAGAAGCGAGCCCCCATGCTGTGGTCTGATGTCCCAGACACAGCTGGTATGTCAACAAACACGGCATTACTCACTTCTGCCCCTTGTGTAGAGATGTGATGCAGATCTGGCAGTTAACCATGGACTGTGGCATCACTCTTATAGCCATTAATATCCTTGTTTGAGGTGATGTACTGATGGAGTACCACAGAATACAGCTCGTTTAATCTACAGAGTTGAGTAAGGGTGAACTGCTTTTGGTAAGATATTTCTGTGAGTAAAGCATCATGGAAGACTGACTTAAAAAGGAGAAGGCAGTTTTCTTTCTGCTTGATTTGACACTGCCTATGTGAAATGACAGTGGGCATTCTGTGTCTCTCTCTCTTTCATTATCAGGGTGGAATCCAGTATGCCCTGTCTCCTTTTACTCTGATTTCTATACTTTACAACAAGATTCAGTGATAGCCAAGTCCAAACCAGAGAAGTCAGCCTTGGCTAGAGTGAAAAACAGATCCATCGCCAGGTCTTGCTGTTCCTGTAGATGTTGTTAATCTGCTGGACCTTCTGAGGGAGGATTTGGAAGGAATAAGGGCCATAGTAAAGTCTTCCACTTATAAGCTGTATTCTGATGTGGGGAAGATTTTTCATCTGGGTGTAGAAGTGTCCTTCCCACCTCTGGGAGTTTGCTGGTAATTTTACTATATCTAGTTCTTGAGAGGTGTGCATCTTCACTTATTGAATAAACCTTCCTTAGTATTTCAACTTCAGGACTGATTCACTTGCCCATCCTGCATTCAAACTGGCTGGTGCAGTGGACCCTGAAGGATTATCTGTCAGATTATCTGTTATAAGACCTTTTGGTCTTACTGGACAGTGCATCCAACTGCTGCAGGACCTTTTGTTTCTTCCCAAGAAGTACTGTTAAACTTGTCCATTCACTTCCCCATTTTCTTTCTAGGAGCAGAATCTACAGACTGTGTTGAGTGAAAATGACCTTTATGTCCTTGATGCATACTCTCATTTCTGGTTTTACATGGGGATGGGTACATAAGTTCAAGATGATGTACCATTTTTTTTAATAATCTCCTTTGCTATGGTTAAGAAGGACCTAGCTTTCAGCTAAGTACACCTGTCAGGATGGATTGCTAACCACATCGTTTTATGCCATCAGACAGCTAACTCACCCATTGGCTGATGCTGTCAAGGTCATTCCACCAAGGGTGTGCCTACTTCTAGTGCCTGTTTGAGCAATGTCTCTGTGGCATATGTTTGGTCAGGTGGTCAGTGATCTGTGCTTTCATGAAGTATTTTTATTTGGATCTCATTTCCATGAGAACAGTTTCTTGTGTAATGGCTGTGTTTCAGGACTCGGTTTCTGAACCCCTTGCTGAAGTGTTGTGGCTTGTGCCCACTTGGAGTGTTTTTTTATGTATATATTCTAGAGAGGACTTCTTAATATAAGACATAACAGATATGTTGTGAATATTTGCTATAGAAGTTGATCTTCGAGAGGGTCACTCTGCTTTGGGTGCATATTACCCTCCCAGTGATCACCATTTCCTGGGACCTCCCCCATGCTTCATGACTGGATAGCCATGATAAGTTTGTAGGTTTAAAACTGTAAATTCTTGTTTGTCTTTCCAGGTGGTCTAGGTGAGTTTCATGCGAGTCAGACTGGGGAGTTGTGGTGGGACTGGCATGCATATAGCATGCAGTGGTAGGAAATGTACCCTCTCAAGTACAGCAGCTAAAGAATGAAATGTGTAAGGATTTTTTTTTTTGTTACAGGGGCAATGGTCCCCAGAATGGAGATTTCCTGCTATTACCCATTTCAGGGGCCCCACTTCAATATATAGAAGATGAGTATTGCATATATTATATTTGCATGATTATTTTACCATCTGTGTTTTTTGTTTTTCTTCATAATTGGTCGGCCACATTCAAAAATGGTATCAGAATTGATTTCACCGGTTTTTCAGGATGTTTCTAGAAAGGTAATAACTGTTGAAAATGGATTTTCAAAATGTATTGCCAAAGCCTGTTAAGTCAAAACAGACCATTTTGGCAAATTGAGTGCTTCTCAGTGAACTTGACACAGTAAATTATTTCTTTTGGAGTGTTCTTAGAGTAGATTACATTCAGCCGCACACATGTAAAATGAATCAAACATCCCTCATGAATTGTGGATGTGGAAGTTAGAAGAATGAAGCATTTTCAGTGGTAATGTTATTTGGAAAGACTAACTTGGGAGCTGTTCTATTAAGTCTGACTGTGAGCATTGTTGAATGAATTGTTCCAACTTATTTTGGCATGACGGTTCCTTATTTGATCATAGTCTGCGCAGCACTGGTGATGTGCTTTTGTTTTCACGTTTAATAAGATCATAACAGTAGAAATAATATTAGAAGCACTTTTTTCTGTACATACATTTAAATTTAGTTAATTTCAGATGTGCAATTACACTAATAATATTCATTGCCGAAGGTTCACTCGTGCTTTATTTCTTTGTACATTGTGTAGAAAGTTGTTTTCTTTGTTTACAGTTGTTTTTCACATTATCTTTAACACATTAAAATGCAAAAATGTTATATTTTTGTAACTCATGATGATCTTTTGTGAGTCTTTGTGATTGTGCCACTTGAATAGAAAGAAATACAGAACGTTTTATTTTTAACCAAAGTGCCTGATATGTTCTACTTTACAGAGTGGCATAAAACAAACCAGTGGCTAAACAATTGACTGATCATCTGAAGCTGCAGCGATTGGAAATAATGATTTACTTTATTCATTCTTTTAAAAATATCTGAAAGTTAAAATGAGCTGTTTTTTTTAATTTAATAAAGCTAATGCTGAGGCTGAGTTGTTTAGGGTAATTTACCCTATATTTTGTTATGGTTATATTTGGATTTGGTAATATTGTTATCCAAGTTCCATCTAATTTAATATTAAATAAATATTTCATTAAAAAAAACAATCAATGGTATTCATTACGTGTCATTATGCTTGTCTGAGATGTAGCAACAATAAATATAAAACTGACATGCATTGCAGACATTGGATATGATTCATGAAGACAAAAAAAAAGTGTAGCTTAAAGTCTTTTGCTGTGTTAGAAAGTTTCCCCATGCAGCCTACTTGCTAAACATTGCATTAAATTGTATGCCATGGAAAATGGAAGGCAGGAAAATATAGCTCATATTGAGACATTGCTCATTGTAACATGGGGAATGTCAAAGAAAGCATTGTCTAGTATGCCTGTATGTGTGGCAAAGTGTGACTACAGTGATTGTAACACTGTGTGCTTCTGTATTAATCGAAGCAGACATGACAATGAAAGAGGACATTACCATGTACTAATGATACAGTAGCCATATGTAGTCATGTACTAATGATACAGTAGCCATATGTGGCAGAGAATTCTGTTTAATGATTGCATGTTATGTTGAAGACTCTAGAATAACAACTAAGGAACACAATGGAACGGATCATTATCAGCCACCAATGGACTGGCATGCAACTGAGTAGTAAAACAAAATGCAGTATATATAGTCTGCCTTAACAAACAGATAAGTAACATAAATATATAGATAACAGACCAGGGACCAGCATGTAAGCAGTATTAGTAAAACAGATTGCAGAGTAAGACATGGAGAAATTTAATAGAGGACCCACAGACACCTTAAGAACTGCGTAGCAGTATTGTAATGTGTACGACAGTCGCGAAATGGCAGGCAATCAGAATATCCACAGGCATGGAAAACTCTTGTATAAATGTGCGCAGCTATATGGATGCAAGGCGTATTTGTGGAAAAAACAATGTACAAGATGTACAGGCACACAGTTGGCCATTGCTGTATAACCACAGCACAGATATCCAGATGGCAAGCGTCACGGTTAGGGATCATGCACAAAGTGGAAAGGTGTTAGTAACACCTAAAATTTGGCCCAGCAAAGCCATGCGCACAACTAGTTATATTGCTATGGTGCACAGCAGTATTCAGAAAAAGGTGTAGCATGAAAGGATAAATGCAGATGGAAGAAGGCTGACTCATGTTTAAAGAAGGGCACGCACCAGAGGCTTGGCTGCTCAGATCTGTCTTTTGCACCCATAGATGATATCATGAGTGTGGATGTATCTGTTCCCTGCCTACACTGAATATCTGTATTAGCCTTAAGACTTCCATTTGTGCACCCTGCAGATAATATACTCTGCATATTGTTATGACTTTCTGCATACTTCCCCAAACCAGACAATTGTCAGCCATAGATCACAGCAACCAAAGGTTATGCATTAGTAGTCTAAAAGATTTTGTATCATCTGTCTCCTTTTTCTCCATCTGTAGCCAAGTTCCTCCAGTGCTTACACAGTTTGACTTGTGCTGTTCAAGGATGACCTAGATTGGTGTCATGTGACAGTTGTGCAATGATACCTGCTTGCTGTCCAACAGCTCACCTTTGTCCCTTGTAGTCCAGCATCACCATAACCAACACTTGGATGGTGTAGCATGGTCGTCATCTGGCTCTCCACAGGAGCTCGTGGATGGTCTAGTTGCATGGTGAACTCTGGTAACAAAAAAGTTACCATTCTGATAGCTAATGTGTGTAGTACTATGAAATAGGACAAGGCTCATTAAATACCTCACAGTCAAAACATTGTCATGCTTAGCACTGTGCAGCCATCATGTTGTTGCCCTAATGGGTGACCTCATCTGAAAAATAGTCTAAGGCAACTGTTAGCACACCAATAGATGCAGGCTGTCCACCAGTGGTGCAGTTAATAGGTAATGCAGTGTAGCATCTGTCCATATGTACACCTTTACTTAAATCTTCATGGATATTCACAGTTATACACACACAACAATAACATCTGCAAAATTCAGAGTCAGTTTGCATGTTGTCAGAACCAGGACATAAGGAATAATTTAGTCTTAAATCAACGTACAAATTTATAATTGTCTTAAATGAAAGACATAGTACAAGATGGCAACTTCTAAAATCAGTGTACATTAATATCAGTTGTAGTATTATAGGTTCAAAAGTAATTACTATACATGCAGTCCATGAGGCCATTAAGGAGCCTAGTTCAAATTTCCCAATTGTTAAAAAGCAGTATCTGATTAAGTGACTTGCTGAAGGTCACTTGGTAAGCAGAAAAAGGTGGAAAGATTCAAACTCTGTATCCTTGACAAAGAAAGCAACTCATTAAGTCAGAGCTTTAGTCTTTTGATAACTACCAGAATACATAACCCAGAGCCCTGGCTTGGGAGGCGAGTGCCCTATCCATTAAGCTACTGGAGCCTGTCATTTGGGGTGTAACACTTGAGTACTGCATTGTCTGTCATGTTTTTAGATAAACATACCTGCTCAGGGTAAAATTACAAAAATGTACTGCACAGTTACAGTCCACAGGGACCCATCCCCAGTACCAGATGATCTGCTTATTTTACAAGTGAGCAGGCCAAACCACATGACCCATTTGCATGCATTTTGAGATGTTTGAATTCAAACCATTCAATAAGATCTCAAAAACATACACCATAAATGTATAATTTTAACCACCGTAGAAAGAACAACATCCATAATCCACAGAAATGTAGGCGGAAAGGGCTCAAGACCAAAATAAATTTCCCTATATTAACTTTGCCTTTCATACAATGTTGTACCCCACTATTTCACACATGTAAAGCCATAGAGTCAAAATTTCTTCTTTGTTACAGATTACGCTTACTGCCAAGGACATACCCACAACCATGCATATTTAAAGACATATTTTACAAAGTACTGTCCCCGTACTGCTTTCTACATACAGTACTGAGGTCTTGTATCTAACTTAGTCTTACAGTGTACAGCAGCCATGCTGTGGTTGGTGCAGAAGACCTACAGAATTATGAATCCTATTCTAAGCTACAGCAAGTTGCATACAGTGGCCTGGTACAGAGTTCCTGTAAAATGTATCTCTGATACTGGATACTATGAAACGTGTTACCTAATCTACTTCTATTTAAACAATTAACATTTGCCTATAAAATCCTGTATCAGCCTAACAACACACCAATTCTTACCAACCTTATCACCCCCTACAGCAACCTTAAGACCCTACGCTCATCTAGCAAAATCCTAGTATAAGTATGCAAAACCAAAAATAAGGCAGGGGACTCTCAGTTCTCTAATACCGTGGGTAAAACCTGGAGCTCTCTCCCCAGTGACCTGACCTCCCTACCTTCACTAACGCAATTTAAAATCAGGCTTAAAACCTACCTCAAATCACATTGGCTGTGCACCTGTCTGAACCCAGACTAACCTCTCACGTCGTCTTCTCACTAAGTTACAAGTCTTAATTACTGTATAATCTAACTGCCTAATGAAAACCAGAATTATATCTGGCCTTTCAATTGATTGGACTCTCTTTCAATATCAAAATATGACTCTGTCTCCCTACTATGTTAACATATATACTTAACATAAGATACTACAATCAAATGTATTTTGACCTGAACACATTTCCTTATTTACTAAACTACTTACTCCAATATGTTCTTTCATGCATAAAATAACTTAACTTTATATGGTACTTCCACCTGTTAAACTTTGAATTGTTTTATTTTTTGATTTAAGTAAAATATTATTCTGTACTCTCTGGGAGCTTTTCTCCCCGGGCCTCTGCTGAAAATGGAAATGTATCCAGCTGGACTAGCCTGGTCAACAAATGTAAAATAAAATAAAAAATAAATAAATGTGTGACTGTCAGTTTATATGTATATATGTATGTGTAGAAAACGCACAAACACAGATATATGCATATGCTTACCTATTAGTTGTGTGACAACCTGGCCTCAGTTTACTGAGGTAACAGACATAATTTTTTTCCCATCCTCCCACCCTGTTACTGTTGTGTTCTTAAATACCACTGTCTTTCTAGTTGCCTGCCCCTTATGTTAATTTGACCATATCTCCTTTCCTCTCCACTTTAACTGGCTGTTGTGAGTAAGCACAAAATTATAATTGTGTGAAATCACTCACCTTCAACTATTTAAATTTATTTGGCCATTCCACTGTATTCCATAGTACCAGAATACAAAAGTGCCCATCACCTTTCAGGGGTTGGGAGGGTGGCCTAATGGTTAAGTTGTTTGCCTTACGAACACAAGGTGCAGGGTTTGAATCTCACAAGGGATAATTGGCTAGGCTTAAAAAATGGCTCAAGTAAGGTTTTAGCCCCTAGTACAAATCTATGAGTCTATGAGTTTATCTTGCTCTCTTAAAAATAGTGGCTCTCCACTTAGCTAAAACTTAAAATGTCCTTTTGTTCTCATGTTGCAGTATTCATTACTGTAGGGAGGTTGCTGCCTGCAGCACCGGACATCCAGCCAGTATACCAAAATCTTAGGAGCAGGGATACGTACAGCGTTTGATGTCAGACCCATAAACCCAAATAGAAAATCCAAATGTAAGGCAAGTACTACCACGCTGTGTATGAAGCAACTTCACTTTATTAAAACAATAAAAGCAGCATCATAAGCGCTTTCGGGTAAATCCCTTCATCAGATGATAAAACACTTGTAAAAACATAGTATCTAATATAGTACAACACAACCAATGAAAATCAATAGTTTATTCTCCTTTTTGCTAGAGCTGGTTTTAAAGGGACAACATCATTTAATCCTGGGGCTTTGTCAGCTCCCAGTCTAAGAATCCATTCCATCTCTTTGTATTCAGTTTCATTATACAATCACCCATTCTTTGACTTTTATTTACAATGTGTTGTACTATATTAGATACTATGTTTTTACTAGTGTTTTATCATCTGATGAAGGGATTTACCCAAAAGTGCTTATGATACTGCTTTTATTGTTTTAATAAAGTGAAGTTGCTTCATACACAGTGTGGTGGTACTAGCCTTACTTTTGGATTTACTATTTGGATTTCTTGGCAGTACTTTTAGTGGAGGAGTCCTTTACTTTTTGTTCTTTACAGAGCCATAAGCTGATGTTGGTTATAAAAGTGATGTCTGTACGTACCCACTTCAGAATTTTTCTGTGGCAGTGATCTTTAGACTCATGATCACCATCTTCGGGAACAGTTCACTCATTTGATGGCTGTCTGCTTCAGGTAAGTACCCTTTGGGGTGTTTTTTGTTTTCTATTCACTAGCTTTTCAGACGTACATGTCAACTAGAATGGGGAAGTATGCTTGTGAAAGACAAATTCCACACAAGGACATGCACAATAAGTTCTTGTTTTGTCTAGGGGAGGACCATGACCATATGTCTTGCGGCATTTGTAAATCGTTTGTGCCTAAAACTCTATCTAGAGAACTAGAGACTCTGGCATCTAGTGTTGGGTATGGAGGGCAGGGTAAGTACTTCAACGAGCCAGCTAGGAAGAAGGAAAAAAAAAGTTAGGCCCAATGACCATGCTGTACCTCAGGAGTCTGGTGAGACTCTCAAAGCAGATGTTAGCCCAGGGCCCCATCGGATGCCTGTTTCTTAGGTGGAATCGGGAACCGAAATAGAAGCTGACGCAATGGAAATGCTGAGTATGTCCACTGAGGTTGATCAGCAATCAGTCCCTGATGGTGAGGGGGGAACCATGGCTCATGGCGTCAGAGGGGCCTACTCCTGCTCTGCAATCCTCCCAGATGTCTGCTTCTAAATCCACCCATCCTTCAACTCCCCTGAAGAGAAAACAAAAATTAAGGCATGTAGAACAGCAACCTAGCCCTGGATGGGACGTTTTCTCCCCAAATCTTTTCAGGGCATTCCAGGCCGTACAGTCACAGGTACTGCCTCCTGCTCCTACTTCTGTGCAGGCCTTATAAGAGTCTGAGGAGGAATACTCCTTCTCTGAAGACTCCTTTACCTATTGCTCTCAAATTGAATCCCCAAGGACTTCATTACCTCTGAGAAAGAGGACTCTGCCCTGAATCTCCAGGAGAAGAATTGTCTTTTGGAGATACCATCTCTCTCATGAGAGAAAACTTCAAATGGCAGGCCTCAGATGTCTCAGAAACAGAGGTATTTTGAATTACTTCAGATGGATCAACCCTCACCATCTGCAGTCCCTCCCTTGCTTTTAGCCTTTCAAGATTACTTTTTGGCTGCTTCACAGTCCCTTGATTTTCAACCCCCAGTTTCTAAGCACACAGGTTCTATAAAGTTCCTCAGGATACCCAGTTTAAGAACCCCCCCTTCAGACCCTGCAGTCATAGCAGTCTCAGCTGACAAATCCTCCAGGCAGCTGCCTTTTACCTCTTTTCTCTACTGACAAGGACAGCAAGTTTATGGATAGCCTAGGGAAGAAAGTCAATACTGCTTCCACTCTTGACTTTAATAATTGGCTTAGTTTCTGGTGTCATTCTGAAGGGGTGCAATATTTGTCAGCATGGAAGGAGATGGTCAACAGACCATGCTGCTTTGGCAGGAATGGTCTGCACTTCTCCCCTCTAGGCTTTCAAATTTTAGCTAAAACATTGTGTCCCCCCATAGTACCTTTTTATGCAATGCCAACCTGAAAGCATTTCTGACATAGCAAATCAAAACCAAAGTAATCTAAAGGTATTACTGCTCAATGCTAGAAGTCTAAACAAAAAACTCCACTCCCTAGAAGCCCTCTTTACCCTAGACAGTGATGAAGTCTGTGAGGTCACTGAGACATGGCTTAAAGCCGCAGAGAGCACACCAACAGTGCAAGGTTTTAATGCCTTCCACACATTTAGGCCAGCTGCTTCACAGTCTAGGACTAAATGTGGAGGTGTCTCTATATGCATCAAAAATAAATATACTTCAAGGCTGGTCAAACAGGACAATGCACTTGAGCTGCTCCATGTTCAAGTCATAAAATCCAATACCACTTCCTTGGCCAGCTATAGGTCCCCCCTCTATGGCCCAGGAAACCCATACCATGTATTTAAATGTATTAGAAACACTAACCATCCAACCCAATACCATATTCATGGGTGACTTTAATTACCCCACTGTTAACTGAGAATCCTATACGACACCAAACATACATGCACGGATTCCTGGATTTTGTAAACACAAACTCCCTGGACCAAATAGTCAATACACCAACCTGGGGTGCAACCATACTGGATCTCCTTACTAATATGGGAGACTGCTGCACACCCCCTATTGTAATGCCTTCCCTGGTAAGGTCAGACCACAAAGTGGTCTCCTTTGAAGTAAAAATAAAACCTGGACACCCAGCTAAACCTGGAATATTCAGGAACTATTCTAAGGCTAATCTCCTGCTATTAAGTGAGAACCTGGCAAAATTTCAAGCCCCCATAAATGCTGAGAACACTGCTGTCTATGCAGAACTGTTCACAGAAACCCTGTACAAGCATATTAATAGCTGCTTAGAGGCGGCTGTACACACCAGGAAGAAGTACAGAACTAACTCAAAAAACAAGCCACCTTGGTGGAATCACAAAATCAGTAGACTGTATAACAGGAGGAAGAAAATCATGGCAAAAATTAGGAGTTGTAACATCCAGCAGGATAAAAGCACTCTCATCAAACTAAACTCAAGAGGACAAAGTCTACCAAAGCCGAATTTAAGGCAAGTTTGGCATCCCAGGCCAAAGACAACCACAAAACATTCTTTAGCTATATGTCCACAAACTCAAGGGCAATACAGTTGTGTGCAGAGCTCATTGTAAATGGAGCCTTCTATATGGAGCCAGAAGATGTAGCAAACATCCTGGGTGATAAATTCATCTCCAGATTTACTCCTCTCTCCCCCTCAACCTTCCCTCAGGAAATATCATCAAACATAACTCCCCCTACTATCACTAGGGAGCAGGTACTTAATACTCTAAGGCCAAGAACACTGCATCGATGGGCCTAGACAATATCCCTGGATGCCTTCTAAATAGCATGAAACATGCCCTGTCAGGGCCTCTGGAATTACTATTTAACTGTAGCCTTCAAACAGGCTTTGTGCCTCATGAATAGAGAAAGGAGCAGTCATCCCTCTGCACAAAGGTGGGTCATCTACAGACCATGGAAGCTACAGACACACAAGTCTCACTAGTCTTACATGTAAAGTCATGGGGAGAATTGTCATAGAGATGATCAGTAGCGATATAGCAAACCTCCAGACATTGGACCCAACCCAGTTTAGTTTCAAGGGCAGATAATGCCTAGTCAACCTGATGGACTTCTTTGAGAAGGTCACCATAGCAATGGATGAGGCCAAAATCATTCACACTGCCTACCTTGACCTGGCCAAGGTATTTGGCACAATACCCCACTTGGGCTTTGTTGACAAACTCAAGAGGTTAAGTGCAAACCCATATGTCACCCAGTGGATAGCCAACTGGCTCACAGGACCCAGGAAGTTAGAATTAGGGAGTCCACCTCTACAAAGAGGCCAGTCACAAATGGAGACCCTCAGGGATTAGTCCTTGGACTTCTCCTTTTCGGCATTTACTTCTCAGAAGTCAAGGCCAATGTCAGCGGTCTTAGGCTGACTAAATTTGCAGATGTTTGCCAATTAGGGGCTGTCATTGAATCTTACACTGACACAAATGTTCTCCAGGAGGGGCTGACACAGAAAAACAACTGGTGTCAGAGCTGTGGATTAAAACTCAATGCCAAGAAGTGCATAATAGTATCCTTTGAGGCCATCCATTGACAGCACACCCCTTAGAGTTGACCCTGTAGTCAGGGCCTTGGGGACACAGATAGTAATCTAGCCTTTGATCATCACCTGTCTACAGTGGTGCAGAAATCATTCTATGTTGCACAACTTATAAACAAAGGTATGGCATCTTAAGTCCAAGGATGTCATTGTTTCACTGTATTTGGCATTCATCAGACCTGTCATTGAGTACAGTGCCCCCTTTGGTATGTACCTAACCAGGCATATCCAACAATTGGAATGTCCACAGAGGTTCCTCACTAAAAGAATACAGGGCATAAGTAAAATGTTCTATGCAGACCGCCTCAAGGCCCTATCCCTGTATTCTGTCTCCTACGGGCTTTCAAGAGGAGTTCTACGCCTGGCATAAGGGGCATTGTCAGGCCCCACTCTGATGGTCCACATGCATATCCACAAAACAAACAGAATTACCCATTCTAAAAACTTAAACCTTGCTTGTGATATAAATAGGACCTGCTGGATAGATAGGTGTGTATCCCAGACACTACCCCATCTATGGAACAGGCTCCACATCCATGTGAAGCAAGGTTCTTCCCTAACCCAAGTCCAGTGCAACTTGGACAATTGAATGGGAAACCAGAAATTCATCCCTGGTTTGGCATCTGTCTCTCTAATGGACTCTGGTAACCTGTAAATGGTTCATCTCCCAGGCCCATGCTTACACTTATCAAGGGTATCCGAACTTGTCAGAGATTTGGGATGCATGGCTACACTTAAAAGGCCCTTGTGATCATTAGCCTAGTAAACACCTAGGAACCTATGAACACATTGTGGATCTACTACAGGAGGTTGTTTGCTCGTAGTTCATAATGTGCTTGATGCTACTTGATTAAAAAAACAAGTGTTCAAATTCCCACTAGCCCAGTCTCCCATTTCTACATAGCCTTCACAACTGTGACCTTATAAAACTGTATAGCCCTACCAGAACTTAAACTCTTACCCTAAAGCTTCCACCAAGTTCCCCACTTGTCTTCTCTTCATTACTATAAAACCTCCACTCCCATCCCTAACCATAAAGTCCCTCTGATTGCTCCATAATCCTAAACATCCCTAACTGCTCCATATACCTAAAATCTCCTTCCCCATGGTTGATCTAAACTCATATTAGAGTTTGAGTGCAAGAACCAGCCTATACAAGCTACAAGGTACTACAGCCCCTGGCTTTAAGGCTATGGTTTTCAAGCACTAGAGTGTCAATGACCTGTATTGTTCCCTATTATTCCACATGTGATTACTTTGTTTCTGCCTTCCATCATGCTAAAATGCCGGTCAGTATTTTCCCACACGTCAGTGTCTCATAACAGAAGGTTTGGTAACATAGTGTGTATTTTAACAGTGTATGCAATGTAAAACTAAACAAAGTCCACAAAAGATGCTTGGAGGTCAAAGGAAAAAATAACAGCAATGTAAAAACAAAGTGCTCAGAGTTACTCAAATGACTGAAAAGTAGTCTATTAAAACGTTTTCACTACAGAAATTAAGCACATTCAACCTTACATCGGTCTTCATTAGAATAAATTAATTTCCTACTTTCATTTTTAAAATTGTAATCAAGGTCACATTATACAAGCATGTGACTAAATCATTTACATTTCTTCTAGTTTCTGTTTCTATTCAAAACAGTTTCATAATTTACTATTTCACTCAGGCATGGACTTGTATAAGCATTCAAACTAATTTGCCATTTTTTTTCCAAAAACTCCAATTCATCTTCCCAGTTGCCATTAATTACTAGGAACAAAATCTACTACATTAAAAATAAACTTAAAATTTTACATTCCATCAAAGCTTTACCAAGACATTCTTATTTATTTTTTATTAATGTTCATATATCAACTTTTTAACTCTCTGTTGGTCATGGGAAGAAGTGGTTGCGGTTTCTCTGGTGAGGTAGCAAGACAGACAATAATATGAATGGACATTTCACTGTAAAAAAGATGAATTACAAATAACATTCCCTTGAATTTTAAAATATGCAATTTGTCTGACAGAATTTTGAATGACATGGAGATAAAATTCTTACAAAAAGATTTTTCATTCATTCCAGCATCAAATTGTTTTAGATTTTAGAGAGTACACAAGGAAATTAGATTTAAAAGTGTTCTTTAAAGGAAAATGTGACATCAGTAAGGGAGATTTTGTTATTACTGATGTTTTTAGTCTCCCATTGCATTCTGTCATTAAGGCATTTGAAGAAAGTTGTGATAGGGACATAACAGAATTATTATCCAAACCAGCGAAAAGCAAGTATTACAAGTTTAACTATGAATGAAAGGAAGGTTTTAAGGAATTTGTCAAATGACCCTTCTGTACATATAAAGAACGCAGATAAAGGGGGTTCTATGGTAATTTCTAGTATGAGCCATTATAATACAACATTAAATTGTATGTTGGATGATCTGGATTTTATGAGAGAGTTAATCTGATAGATGTTAAATTGTGTAGGTACATTGACCGCTGGTTGTATGAGAGTTTTTATAATGGTGTCATCACCAACATAATGTACAAGTTTTTCAACATAGCTAAGCCACCTCTGGGCAAATTTTTGGGATACCAAAAATACATAAAAATGAAAAAGTGTCCTACTTTTAGGACAATAGTTCCAAATTTGTGGTAGGGCAGTATAGCTTAGAAAATTCTCCCTTCTTCATAAGAGATGCATCTCATTTTTTAGAAAATAAATAGATGGGGTTACAGTAAGAGCTAAAGAGCGGTTGATCATTGTTGATGTACAGTCTCTGCACAGTCATCCTTCATGATATAGGGATTGAATGGGTATCTTATATGTTGTGCAGATATGATGGTTATACAGTGGGGAAAGTTAAATGTATTATTGAAAGTACTGAGCAGGCTTTACATAACATTTTTTTTTTGGAGCAATACTGTAAGCAGAAGAAAGGTGCAGCGATGGGTGATAGGATGGCACCAAATTATGCCAACTTTGTTATGGCATATTGTGAGATGATCATTTTGAAAGAAATTCTTATTCCCTAGTGCACACATGTCAAGGCATGCCAATGTTTAATTATAACATATTTTTCATTTGGATGGAAGACTAAGACAATTTGAGTTTATGTATAGATCTTATCAATGGAAGCACCATGTTTTTAAACTTCACAAGCTGTAAGAGTGTCAGTTGAGTAAGTTTTTTGAATGTAGAAATTTTTAAGAACAAGGGAAGTGAGAGGCTCAATAAAGCTATATATGAATATAACCACTAATGCTATTTTGCAAGACAATAATATGCACCCCACTTATTTAAACAGTACAAGCGAGAGACAAATCACAAGAATAAAAAAGTAACATCAGATTTAGAAATGGTTGATGATTTGTTGCAGAATATGCGAAAACATTTTTTTGCTGAAGGAACTCCAAAAAAGTATAAAGTAAGCAGTTAAGGAATTTGATAATATAAACAGTAGTAAGACAAATAGAGTAGGTGTGAATAGAAAATGGTCTGTGGCCATGCCAGTAATTTTTTCAGTAGATAAAGAGCATTGTAAACAGTAATTGTTTTTTTTTTTTAACTGGGAATGGGGATGTGGCCAATATAGTTGGGAAGGAACCCTTGTTCATAAATACAAAATGTAAAAAAATATGAAAAATATTTTTTCAAGAAAAAAATGAAAAAAGTTGGGTACCTAACTAATAATAAAAACAAAACAGAGACTTATAAATGTTTAAATTGTTCAATGTGTTTTTATTGTGAGGCTACACAGAAATCTTAGTGTTCCAGGATATTTTACTTGTAATTCTGTTCTTGTTGTATACTGTGCACAGTGCCTTTCTTGTGAATCTTTTTTATACTGAGAGGACCAATAGACAACTTAAAGAGAGGATATTTGAACATCAACATGCTGTTAAAAAATAAATGATAAGAGCACCTTGACAAAGCATTTCAGTGGAATGTAGAAATTATAAGAAATGTATTTTTAATGTAGATTTTGTTCCTAATTTCAAAGGCAGTGGGGAAGAAGAATTGGCGTTTTGGGAAATAAAATGGCAAATTATTTTGAATGCTTATGTGAGTTCAGGGCTCAAGGAAGTAAATTATTTAGCTGTTTTGAAAAGAAATAGAAACAAGAAATGTAAATGATTTAGTCTCATGCTTGTGTCGTGACCTTGGTTACACGTTTGAAAGTGGGAAATGAATGTATTCTGATGAAGACACATGTAAGGACAAGAGTACTTCATTTCTGTAGTGAAAAGGTTTTAATAAATTGTTTTTGGTCATTTCAGTAATTCGGAGCACGTTGGTTGCTTTTACATTATTAATGTATGCAGCATACTCCTTGCTGTGTATCAGCCTTCTTTGTTTTAATTTTTGTCTCCTGGTTAGTGAGATTTATCAGAGACAAATGTACAACATTCTGTTTTTGGAAGTGTAGATTATTTTTGATTCACATTGTTTCAGTTTTGTAGTGTTTAGGAATAAGCACTTTAATAAACTTCTTTAAGAGGAAATATGGTGAGAGGGCTCTCTCTGTGATCCCCAGCTTTCTAAGAGGCTTTGTTTTCAAATTAAGAGTAAGCCCATCATTTGTTACCTCTTCCTCAACTTGGTATACTCTGGGATTGGCTTCCCTAGCCTCCTTGCTACTTGGCTTGGTATAGGCTTATTCTTTGGAAAAGGTTGCTCTCCCAAATTACCCAAGCCAGAACAGTTAACATTTTGGGGGCAGAAGAATTCGGACTGAGCCTCTCTCATCACTTTTCTGTTCGTGTTTGTGTTTTGTCCCCCATGTATTATTCCACTGTGTTAGAATTTCTAGAAATGGTCTAGACCATACTGCTGCAGGGGCAATAAAGGATGTTCCATTCTTACTTGAAAAACTTGGGCCAACTCTCATATTAGCTCCCCCCCAGAAGAGGACTCTTGTTTTACTTTAGGTTCTTGTCCTCCATTTCCCTTCTGTCCTGAGTGGATTTGGATTCCCATTCCTCCCTCTCCTTGCAGGGAAACTATTTTGTATAGTCCTTAACAAATATTTGTGATTTTCTGCATCCTGACTGTGGTGCCCTCCAGTTTGCAGTGGTTGGACATCACTTCTACAAATGAGCTGTCATTTGAGGAGACCTCAGAGTCTACACGGGTATTGTGGATGTCTATTTTTGACCATTTCGAGCTGAAGACAGAACTCCTGCCTTTTTGGCCATAGAATCCACCTTATGAAGCCTCTCATGTTTCTGATTGACACTAGTCCACAGTATGCTGTTTTACAAAGCTAAGAGGCACAGGTTCTGGTCCTCCTTGCAGGGAGTGATGGTTTGTCTAGACTCTTTCTATAGTCTTATTTCCCAGAACTTTGACTTCAGAGACTGGACTGCATCTGCAGAGGTAAAACACTGAATATTGTCTCTTGTGTGTTGTCATTCCCTTCTCCTCCTTGGCCAGCAGATTGTGGATTGAAGAAGTCATATTTTCCTTTTTATGGCTTGAATGTTCTTGTACTCTTGCTTTTTTCAGCTGTCTTTGCAGAATTCATGGGGAAAAATGAATGCAGATAACCTTGTATATGTTATCATATAGTTTACTAAAATCTTGCAACACTTTATTTTCATCTTCTACTGTGCTAGGATTCTTAACTGTGGTCAGTGGTACTGATTCACTTTGTTGCATGTGTCAGGTGATTGATTTTTTTTGTATGGATTTTAATTTTAAAATGTACACTGTTACCATAAAAAGTATAAGGCCTAACAATAACATTATAATAGCTATAAGCATGAAGAACATTGAAATACCTCCTCCCCGTCTGGAGAAAAGGATGGTTAACCAATGCCATCTGGGAACTATCGGCTTCTTTGGCATGTGAACGTTCAGACGTTTTCTGAATTATTTCTAAGTAACTATGTATGGCAATGGTGTGATCAGGAATAAATGAGCAACAATCCTTTTTGATGAGCATGTAGCCCCTTTAGAAGAAAGGGTGACATCAAGCACCTTATAGTTCTGTAGCACTACACTGTGCATTTTAGTCAGTTCTTGGGTTATAAAAATTAATGGATTAAAATGTAGAATTACTCAAAATCTTCAAGAGCTTAGCTTAGTAAGCTCCACTGTAGACTTAACTTCCCCATAAGAAGGTACAATACATGCTCCAGAAATGACTTCATGACCAAGATCCATGTAAGGAAGCCCTTTAAAAGTGTTTTTTTTTTTTGTAAAACATGGTAAACCCAGGAGGTATCTGTCTTTCAGCTGGGTTAAGAATGTCTGTAGCATCTCTCTTGTGATGAGCATTACAGATCGTTCCTACATGTAAGCTGTATGTCATATAGTTGGAATAACACAATGTATGTAAAAACAAGCAGATCATTCTGTAGGTAACCAGGAATAAGTTTGATTTCCCAAAATGTAACATTCATGTAATGTTGCCATGCCCTGTCCCCCCAGCTACATCATAAATTTCACAGGTGAAATTGCAATTACTTTTTCCAAAAAAAGTGTTACATTTTTGCAATAGCAAATGTGTCCTTTAACGGTCATTGATAAATTGAAGCAGCATTATTGTAGAGGGATAGAAACATGTTTATTCTTTCAATTTTTAGTAATAAAAATAAGAAAAAATGTAGTATGGAGCTGTGAATCAGTAAGTGATGTAGGAATCAATGAAGTATCCCATAGGTACATGCACAAAAATCCAGCAGTTGGTAATGCTATGGGTCTGTGGGTAAGTATGCAAAGCAGCAGAAAAAGTATTAAATCTAGGATGCCATTCCAGTGCTCTTGATTCAGTTCTAACCAAATGCCTGTCTCTGTTTTTAGCAATGCATGTATGTCTATTATGTACTTAAAGTTCCAGTGGTTGCAGATGATGATGATGATGATGATGATGCAGTTACAGTTCCAGATGGCAAAAGTAAGCAAAATAAAATGATGATGAAAATCATGATACCTGTCCCAATGATAGGTCCCCATGAAAAAAGCATGGTGAGGCCGGAGAGGATTTTGAAGAAACTAAAAACAAGGATGTTGAGTTGGTCGCCTATGGTGCATACAAATTTGAACACCAAACAATCTCTTACCAAAGGCTTTAATTGCAGATGATTTCGGAAATGTATTTTGTTTGGATAAAGCAAACATCTACATCGTTGTCCAGAAGGAATGACGAAACTACATAGCTAAATTTCTGCACTTGAGAAAGTTCAGCAAAGTCCCATTGTAAATAAAATAGCCCCCAAGGCTTTTTCAGTGATTGTATGGGTGAGGTACTGATTTAGATATGTTATATTCTAAACAAACTGCACAATTATTTACAAAATATTTGTATTAATGCATTTTTGCTGAAATGAAAAGATAAACAGTAAGCTTTTACCAAATGATACAAGAGATTTTGTAGAGCTAGTAGTTGTCCATCCAGATGGCACCACAAAAGGTCTGGAGAGCAACTGCAGGCATCAGTTATCCACATGATAGGCTCTGAGTCCTCAGTCTGAACTTAAAAAGATAAAAACTCATGTAAAGAAAAAATATTTTCATTCAACTATTGCAAAAATATGGCCTGAACAGGATGAGACAATGCTGCCATATCTGGAAAAAGTGTTCTCCTTTATTACAAGGGAATCATCAGTCATGTGTGTGCCACACATTGCCACAGTTATGCCTCCTTTGGTGATACTAGACCATCTAACAATTCATTACGAAAACAGTGTTTTTGCTAACCTTTGTTGGAATCTGTTGCTAGTGACATTACTTGTAAAAGGAAAGGTTGTTTCCCTCCTATTTTGAAGGCAGGATTTGTTAATAGAGCTATGAATACTAATGTATTTTAGAGGTCATCTGGTCAATTGATACCAAGGGAAATAACCATGGTTCCTGCTCGTGTCCATCATAATGGTTTTGCTACTACAGTGTAGTGGCTGAAAAGCAGTCTTTCACATGGGCAGATTCCTTTCAGCTTGGTGTGATAGTTGAATATTTGGCAAACTGGTTTGCTGTCCAATAATGGATATTCATTTCACCAGTGTTAAGTTTAACCAAAATTAAAACAACCATTTAAATGTGGTGTACCTTACAGTGACTGTAATAAGTCAGGGGGATAATAAGTTTCCTGATATTGTCCTGGGGGTTGCTAAAAAAATCAGAACTGACCTCTTCCCATGATTATATCTTTTCTTTCCCCACCCATGGAAGTCTGTATTGACTTGTTGAAGGTGGATTTTTTCTCATTTTTTGGGCACAAGTGTATTATCTGGTACATATTGTGCCTGATTTACAATTTCATGAATACCTAAAATTGGACAATTCAGACTAACCTTTTTTTTTAATCTGTTCTTGTATAGGTGATAAAAAGCCCTCTGCAAAAGCTACTGACAATTCACTGGCTGCTGCACTTCTGTAGACTAAACTTTTTTCTGCTTCTGTGCAATAGCTTTGATTCCTGCCCAGTTAGGGATTGGAGCATGCTCTAGTAATGATTTGTAATAAATTATTTCTAGCAGCTAGAAATCCATCATCTATTTGGTTTGGAATGTTATTGCCTATGTTTGATTCATCCCATACCTTTCTAAAGATATCAGGAGGTATGGAGGCTATTAATACTGCTCTCAGGTCTTTGAAAGTAGGTTTTTCAATTGCACATGCCCTCCTAAGATATCTGCATATCTTACTGAATGTGTTCAAATGGGAGAGAATCTACAATGGTTTGAAAATCCTCTGCAGTCCATGGTCATGCTACTCTTATAGTCAGGGCCAGCCTTAGCTGAAACAGCGCCCTAGGTGAACTACTGCTCTGGTGCCCCTTAAGCTCCACCCACACCATACTCAAGGAACACCCCTAGTTGGGCCACACCCACAGATGGGTCACTCCCACAAAACCCACTCCAGTTCTTTTCAATGTTTAAATGCATGAAAAATCAGTCATACTGTAACAGACACCTTGTAGTGTAGTTGAGACGGGTCGATATGATGCTATCGAATGGACTAAATAGCGAATGCTATTTAGTTGATCAGATACTGTCGAAATAGCAAAATAGCGAAGTCACGGAACATCAATTTTTTTCCCAGGGAAAAAATTTGGTGGGCTGTCTTCGGGACTTTGCCATTTCCTCCACCATGGTGCAATCTCGGAGTTAGTATATTTAAATAAGGGGGTGGGGGGGTCGAAGTCCCCCACTAAAATTTTTTTTTTTAACAGAGCAACAAATTTTTTCCCTGGGAAAAAAAATTTGCTGTTCCGTTTGTTCGATATGTTGTTTCGATATTATCAGTACGATGAAATAGCGTTTGCTATTTACATCATACTATAATATGATATAGACGCAGTTAAGACTGCAATTGAAGGCTGAATTCTCCTTGAATTATCCTTAATAAACCTGCTTGATCTGTTGCTAGTGTAGAGTTTATCTACAGTCATGAAATACAGTATTAACTTTTTTGCAAAGTGCATTGATGTTTACATGTAGAAGCTCTCATTTGGTCTAGTGTAGCATCAACTCTATATTAACACATTAGTATATACCCTGATGTGCTTCATGCTCTTCACAGGTCAGCCATCAAGTCCACATACTTCACAGACAGCTAGCTGCACATTGTGATGTGGTGGTGCTGCAGCTGTATGCTGACCCAGAGGCCAAAAAGGAAAGCAATGTTATTACTACAGTGACTGCCGTCTTGAACTTTGCATACAACTTACCAACAGCAAGCGGATTTCTCAGAATTGTACTGGCAATGTTTCCTTATCCATTATGGGTTACAGATGGAAGTATGTGGTACCATTAAACTCAGCTGATAACAGTACACTGCTGTTCTGTAAAACTGTCAGGTCCACTCGAGTAATTTGAAGACATAATTAAGACGTAAGACACTGTGATATTGTCAAATGATTTCTATTACTGTCAAGTACATTTCTATATGCAATCTTTGACAGTAAAATGTTGCACTTGTACAAACTGTCAGGTCTGGTTGAGTAACGTCAAGACATTCATTTAGTTGATACAGTTCATACTTAAGAACTTCTAATATTGTCAGATGATTTTATTCCATTGCTGCCATTAGATCTACATTTCTATATGAAATGTTCCAGTGAAATGTTACACTTGTACAAACTATCATGTCTACTGGAGTCATTTAAAAACAGGTTTCAGTTGGCACATTTCCTGTTAAAGGAACTGTATCATTGTCAGATAATTGATTAAAGACTGGCACTGACCCTATTGGCATTATGCAACTATACCTTCATTACACATAGGTTCATAGAGTCGGCCCTAGGGCCTATGCAAGCCTAGCCATAAACAATTCCCTGGCTATTTCCTCCCACAAAATTTACTTTGATATTCAATATTTACATGCTGAAACATTAGCAGATGCAAGAGCAGGGTTCAACTTTGTTATAGCCATTTAGGTCAGCCAGTTACAGTAGTAGAGAATAGTGCCCAGCTGACAGTACTTTGAGCTTCCCTACCAACTTTGTTGTAGTGCTGCTGTACAAGAACTCTGGCATACTACAAAATTGTTATGCCTTCAACTGTAGAATCTTGACTACAGGGTGCATCAGATGTGAAATCATGCATAAGTTGCACACTGTTCATTCCCTACCTCGCTACTTACTAAAGCTGCACTTTGTGCCTTACACTGAGCAAATCTATCAATTATATCAGCATAGTCTATCTGGCAAGATATCTCATTAATTGAAATCATAGCCAGACCCACAAGTCTATCTTGTCACATAGTACTTAAATCTGTTATTAGTTGTAGTTTGGTGAAGCTTTTCTCCCCAGAAGCAATTGTCACTGGAAGTGTCAACAAATGTGTAGAGCTACCACTACCTGTGGGAATATCTCCACTAATCCTCGCTTTTTCATTACATGAAGGATATCCGGCACTGATAATCCCTTTGGAATAATGTGACAAAGGGTTTCTAATTCCTCATACAGCTCTACTGCACCAATAACAGCAGATTCATTGTGGGTTCAAAGAACCTGCAAGTCTTTACAGAACAGAAATATCTTATCAGTAATTGCCAAGAGTTGACGTATGCTGTAGAGGAAGCCAAAAGTAGCACTGAGCTGCAAGTTGAGTGAACCTGTCCTTCACAGATGACCGTACAACATCAACAAGAGTGTTGAAAGTTGACTTTCTGTTCAGGACCAATTAGACAGTCATCATGTGCTTCATAACCAAAAAGCCTCCTGTTTTTCTTGAGGTTCACCTCATTTGTGTCCGTAAATTTCAGTTTTACTTCCAGTGCTTCAGCTACCTCAATAACCGTCACTTTTGCCTTTTTGTACCCTGTGGCCCTGTATTCTGTTAAAAACCTTTTCAGTTCATCAAGCACATTAGCTGCCTGATCTATTTGCATGGAAGAACGTTGCTTTGCAAAAGTTTACTGATTTGTCCAACCTTTACTAATACATCATATACCAGACAACCAGCGATATTACAAACTTAGCACTTTGCGTTGTACTACTTAGCGATGCTGCTTTACAATATGCCTTAGGATTCTTGCCTTTTGTGACTTCTGCCACTGAAGCTAAGGCATCGTAAACTGCACCCACTTGATAACACACTGCTTTTACACTTTCTACCCTACACCCCCACCTGGTCTCACACAATGTCTTTACAGTTAGACCTGACACATGATCATGAAAACTTTTGTATTTGAGTAGATGAAGTAAACAGAGTGTACAGTCATTGCAGATTACCAAAAAATGAAACTGCATCTATTGAAGACTGCAGCATCACCAATTACTAGATTGAGACTGAGCCACAGAGTACAAAAAAATGCACATGGATTTAAAGACAAGATTCTTGCCTAAACACCAGAATGTTTTCCCTTCATATTAGAGCCATTGTCATACCCCTGGCCTCTGCAGTTCTCTAGTGGGATACCCAAAATTTTAAGTTCATTTAACACGTCAGTGAGACCACCACCAGTAGTCTCAGTAACCTGGAGGAAGGACAAAACATACCTTTTTCCTTCCACTGTTTCATTGCATTCAGCAAAACGGATGGTCAGTGACATTTCTATATGCAATGGTTCACAGTGAAATGTTACACTAGAATAAACTGCCATGTTTACTTGAGCCACTTAAAAACAGTAGGTTTCAGTTGTCACAGTTCATGTTAAAGGGACAATTCCAGGGATTTTTTGTTTTGATTCAGCCTTTGTTTACATTTCAGGTTTGCCTTGATGAGCATGCTCAGTTTTGGCTGAGGGGGTTGGGGGAAGATTGCCTGCAGCAAGCTTCAAAGGTGTTAGACAAATTCCAAATCAAATTGCAGTTGTACTGACAACAGTCTCAGTGTCACTCATTCATTAGTTTAATCTGTGCATTTGCCCATTGAGAAAAGTATCCTTTCAAGCATTTAATGACCTAACTACTGCTGCTGTTACCGAAAACACAGCTGTAATGCAATACTTTTAAAGGGGCATTATTTTGTTTCTAAAATCAATTACTTGCTAGAGTACTTTATCTTTTAGTGCAGTGTAAGTCATATATTTACACAGAGGCAGGATTTTCAGAGAAGGTTGTTAGCATACTGTAGGATAGATGTCACAAACTTCGGTGTGGGTTGGTTGTTATTAGGAAATGCTAAGACTTTACTGTTTGTTCTTTTGTATTTCCCTTCCCCCACCCACAGGCCATTAGATTAGTTGATCTAGTCAGACTCAAACCTGCATCCTTTGCAGCACTGAAATTACATCTTTAGTATGCGCTTGTTTTTGTAAAACTTAGTGGAATGATTATCCCAGCCTGGGCAATTGTATTTTTGTTCATGCTGGTTGCAACATGCTTTTTTTTTTCCTTTACAGATAATTATTTTTCATATGTTCAGCAATAGTGTTGCTTATTAGTGCATGTACTCATGCCGACATATATTTATACAATAGTTTCCCCAGTGGCGGCTAGTGACTTCAAATCAAAGGGGGGCTGCAGGAGACAGCTGAATGGGTGGGGTCAAGGGAAGGGGTGTGGTCAACCAGAAAGGGGAGGAGCTATGCTCAAAACCACAAAAACTAACTTTAATTAAATACACTGCCCTGGGTGGCAAACCATCATTATGAGAATCCAATCAAGACAAAAATAAGTGTAGAAGAATAAAAATATTTCAATGCATTGGCTGCATGACAGCTTATTTAATATCTAGATGGAAACAAAAGGTTGTGAGGCATGAAAAAATACATTTTTTTAAATACATTACTGGAATGCCAGTCAAAATCAAGTACAAGCAAAACCAGAAACACTCAACTCAAACCACTTCTTGCACTGCAGTTCTAATTATAATTTATATTCAGCTTTATTAAAGTGCCAAGTAACATGCTGAAAGTAGAAATCTCTGTGATGCCCCCACTTGTAAAAATGTTTCTTATCCAAAAAAGACCTGCTGCCTGACAACTATCTACTTGTTTCATGGGGAAAACATGTAAGTAAAAAATGAAAAGCAAACAAGAAACAAGCTCAAGATACATTGCTTAAAGGATTACTGTACAGGTTATGGACCACACATGATTGGCATTCTGTTTAGTTTACGGGTAAAGCCTGTAGAGATGACTGGAAGTCTCCAACAAGTGTAATGAGCTTTTTAAAATAATGGAATCCTGTCCTTTAATACCCAAGGCTTATACATTATCTAGTCAAGTATTCTCTGCATGGCAACAAAGAAAGGCTTTCAATGTTGGCAATTCTTTAACAGTATACTTATTAAAGCTTACTTGCATCTTACGATCTCAGACAAGCTTACATTATGGTCATTAAAGCATTGCTACTTAAACACAGAACAACAGGCACTTTGAGTAATAAGCATAAATCAACAGTGCAAAAATATGACATAAACCAGACCTTTCTGCAAAATCAAGGACAGATGAAAAGCCACTGTAGTACTTGTGTCTATCTTGGATGGGGGGGGGGGGCACTGCACATTTACACTGCATAACTACTCCTTGCCTTGCTTGGACACATCCAGAGTCAGTACATGGTGGGGTGCAACAAGTATGTCACAATTTGAAATGTCTCTGGCTGACTGTGATGGCCCTGACACATGTGTCATACCTCTCAACCTCAGAGCAAGAAATCTGGACAAAGCCATACACAGAAGTGGGACAAATGCCCACAAATAAGGACAATTTTTAAATATTGCTCTAATAAACCTAGAAAGATAATAGAATAGGTCTTGCATTAGTATGAATTTTCTGAAGGGTATAAAATCTGAAAATCAAATGTCTGTCATTGTTTTCTAACTTCAGTCTTTAATTATTTGTCACTAATTTGCCAAAAAACATAATTTTATGAAAAATGGACCAAAAAATGTGATGTAAAAATATAAAATAGCAACACAATACAGCTGGGAACCTGTCAAAGAAGGGACACTTTAATATTAGTACTGCTAATTTGAGCAGCTGACAAAATAAAATAATCTACATGCATTTCTGAAATAAAAGTAATCTGATTATTACAGTTATTTCTTAATTATAAACCCTCCATGTTTTCTTCCAAAATTGCTATTTTGCGGAGGGATCATTAGGGGAAGAGCAACATTTTGAGTCAAAAATCAGGGACAGTTCAGAGGTTTGGCTATGCCTAATTCTATAAAGCAATTTATTTGCATGTACCTCTCAACCTGTTAATGCAATAAATCTGGACAAGGCCAGATATATTGGGGGAACATATAAACAGTACTAAAAATTGCTCTTGTATAAACTGGGACATAAATCTGGACAAGGCCAAATATATTGGGGGGGACATATAAACAGTACTAAAAAATGCTCTTCTATAAACTGGGACAGTTGATAGAACAGGTCTTACTTTAGCATGCATTTTTCTGAAGGTTATGAAGTCTGGTGTGTCATTATTTAGTGACTTAATTCCTAAATGATTTGCCAGAAAACCACAAATTTTTATGAGGAACAAATCAAAAATAAGAAGCAAAACATCTATTCATTCTTTGAAAATCTGGACAGTTGGGAGGTATGGTTCAGCTGGGGCTGTCTAGGTTTGCTGCCCTTCCCCCTCACAAAACCCTGGTCGAATGGAGCCTCCCTGCAGCCATTCCAATGATCCATTAATTTGCTATTTCACTCCATTTACCATAAACACTAATGTGCATACTGATTTACTTCTATGATGATTGGAACTTCATTTGAAAGTTTTATTTTTGCATTTTACAGCACAAACACTAAGACATAACAAACTTGGCATTAAACCTTCTCTGCCCTTGAAACTCACATTCACTGAAACAACATTAAAATCCACATTCAAAGAAAATACATTTTACTCGTGGCAGATAAAAATTAATTCTGGGCTGTTTTCAAATCATAGGCCCCTTGCATATGAAACATACATGTGCTCTTTGATACACCTTCCTATTGCTTTGAACATGTTTCCAGTAAACAATGAAACAAAACTGTCCAATTCAGAACATTTCCATCATAAAAGTCTACTCAAACTTCTACAGTCCACTATTATCAGTAAATATGCACAATTCTACAGTCCACCATTATCAGTAAATATGCACAATCTCTGAAGTAGTAAAAAAGTCATCTAAATAATTCCATGTTAAATAAATCTGTAATGAAGAGGTTGGTGCTAGCAATCACCTTTATATTTCATGGTTTCATCGAACAATAAAGTGTCTGATGCCCCTGTGGAATAAATTGCCTAAATTACATTAAAAATAAGCTAGTAATATTGCAATAGGAAATGGATGGCAAACTGATAACGGGCTCATAATTAGTATCTTAACTTTCAGCATTCACCCTTTATGGGAGTAGAACCAACAACCTTCTGCATCAAAAGCAAGCACACAGCCTGTTGTGCTATTAGCACTAAACTTCTCTTCCCCTGCAGCTCTCAGCTCCTTGTAAAATCTGCTCAATACTCAACTGCATCTCAACTTCGCAGCACAAGAAGTCTGGAAAAAGCCAAATTTATTGGGGTGGGTCAAAAGGGCAAACACCAGGGACACATTAAACATTGCTTGTATAATCTTGGAAAGCTGCTAGAATAAAATGCTGTGTTACCATGGTACCACCATACATTTTACTGCCAAAGTCCCTGTGCAAAAAAGAGTCAGAACATACCACTATGCCAAATCACCTGCTTTGTGAAAGAAAAATGCTGTGTTACCACCGTACATTTTACAGACAAGGTCCCTGTGCAAAACAGTCAAGAGCAACATACCACTACACCAAATCAGCTGTTTTGTGAACGAGAGGAAGACTGAAACTTAAATGGCTATCATTTAATTAATTCAGTTCTCACCATAGCTGTCAACCTCTTAGCACAAAACACTTGGACAAACCCAGTAATGAGGGAATACAGCCCTCAAACATATTCAGTGAATTCAGTTCTTGCCATAGCTGTCAACCTTAGCACAAAAAACCTGGACAAAGCCACTAACAGGGTATTACAGTTTCAAAAATAAGGAAACATTTCAAATAGTCATCTTATAAACTTAAAAAATTGCTATAATAAAAGGTTGTGTTACTATATATTTATTGCTAGAATAAAAAGTTGTTTTACTATGTATTTTCTGAAGACTATGAAGTCTGAAATTCAAATGCCTGTCAATTTTACTTCTGATGGAACAAAAACAATTTTCAGCAGAGGCCCAGGGAGAAATACTGTAGACACGTCTTTGTAAAATGGCAGGATACCAGAGCAAATCCACACAAACACAGAGATAAGATGGAGACTCCACAAAGAAGTGGAATTCAAGCAAGATGATAGTTGAACGAATATAAAAAATGGAAATTAGGTCAAACTATAACTACAACTTTGCAGGCAAGAAAGGCATTTTTGCTCATGCCTGAAATATGTGTATGTATGTACATATGTAAAATGTATAAATATAAATAAGCTGTTTAATAGAGTGGCTATGTTAATTATAAAATAATATCTCTATTGTTGCATAAATAAGCTGTTTAATTGAGTGGCTATGTATAGAATAGAAGTATATAGAAGTATCTCTATTATTTGTTGGTTTTATGTGCAATGGTGTTCCTTGAACTAGTGAGCATGTATTATAGATGTTTTTCAGTGTAGTGATTCATCAGCAGTGTTTCTTTTTGCAACAAAATATCACACTTGATTTCACTTGTGATTTAGATTGTTTCATTTTCGACCTGCTACATCGAAAATATCTGTCTATGCTTACATGTTCTGAAACAGTCAAATAAATAAAACTATGACTTCACATGGAAGCTGTGTGTCTGCTTGCTTGTTTACTTTGTGTAAAATAAATGAAACAAATTTCACATGGAATATGTATGTCTCTTTACTTATGTATGTATAAAGTTGTACTGGCTAGTGATAATTAGGCACAAAAAGTCTGTCTAGTTTATAAGAATATACATGCAATAAAAGCTGTTACTTTCTTATGATTTCATGACATTTCAGTTATAACTCACCACAGGCTTCATGCCCACAGAGTGATGCACAGCTACAGTCATCCCACTCCACAAGGGTAAATCCACTTTGGATCACGGGAACTACCATCCCATCAGTCTGATGAGCCTGATCTGCAAGGCCATGGAACGTATTATCATGGAACTCATAAACAAAGACATTGGCAACCTTCAAACACTGGACCCCACCAAGTTTGGGTTTGTGAAGGGCTGATCTTGCCTCCTAAACCTGACCGACTTCTTTGAATCAGTCTCCAGAGCCGTGGATGAGGGTAAGGTGGATCACACAGCCTACTTGGACCTCGACAAGGCTTTCAACACTATCCCCCACTCTGGAATCATAGATAAACTTACAAAGCTGGGCATTAATCCCTACATCACTCGATGGGTTGCAAACTGGCTTACTAACAGAACACACACTGGAAAAGTAGCCAACTCCAAATCCAGCTCCAGACAAGTGACAAGTGTTGTACCTGTTCTGTCCTGGGACCACTCTTGTTTGGCATCTACTTCTCTGAAGTACAGGCCAACACTAAGGGACTCTGGCTTACAAAGTTCGCAGATGACTGCAAGCTGGAAGCCATTACTGAATCCCCAAATGATGTGGATATACTACAAAAGGTCCTTACCAAAACAGATGCCTGGTGCCAGAGCCATGGACTCAAGCTAAATGCCAAAAAATGTATAGTTGTCCCCTTTGGAAAAAAACATGAACCTGTGAACTACCACATAGGTGACAGTGCACTAAACACCGAAAGTGTGATGAGACCTAGGGACACAGGTGGACAGTGGTCTCACCTTTGATAATCACATAGCCACACAGTTAGAAAATCCTTCTACATGGCACACATCATCACTAAGGGCTTTTCATCTAGAAAAAAAGGAAGTCATTGTCCCTCTGTACTCATCCCTAATTAGACCCATTATAGAATACAATGCCCTGTTTGGTATGTACCTCACAAGACATCTGCAACAACTAGAAAGGCCGCAGAAATACCTCACAAAAAGAATCACAGGCCTAAAGCAGATGCCTTATGCTGACCATGTAAAGAAACTCCAGCTATAATCTGTCGCATATCACCTACTCATAGGCAATCTCTGCCTTACATATACAAGGCCATGTCAAATCCAGAGTTGTCGGACATGCTAATCCCAATCCCTCTAAGCCACATGCTCCAGGGATCTTAACCTGAAGGGTACCCTGTTTACCCAGCTACAAGTGAGGCTGTATTGAAGAAAGCAGTGGAGTGATGAAGCTTGGACCCCAAGCATATACCCCATGTTCAGTTAGATTCCACGCTCATTTAGCATAACGGCAGCTTCTCATGTAAAGTGGGCAAGGACTTTGTGGGAGAACATCAAGAAATCAGGAAGATGGAATTACAATGCTTATGAAAGATAACTGAAAAATAACCTCGTCTACCACCCCTAACATTGTTTTTTATTTGCAGAACCTGGGTGTTACCTATAAGACATATTGCACCTTCCAATAATACCTTTTGTTGACTGGAGCTTCCTGCATGTATGTTTGATCGCCTGGTCCCTTGCTAGTGCTCTTCCATGTGAATGGAAACACCTGTCTGATATATATATATATATATATATATATATATACCTCCTTGAACTTGATGACATTACCTGTGACGTATTGTAGTACAAAAGGTGTAACGTAAAATGTATTAAAGGCAAATTTATCATATTTACACTGATGCCACACACCTTTCAGAGTTGTACACCCTTCAACAATCCTTACTGTTGCCTGCTATTCATGGTGATTCTTAAATCAAGGGTTCAAATGTCATTTTTGATATGTGCAGTCCTTGCTCTGTATGCCATTCTTCAGCAGACAGACTGCTGTCCATCCATATGGTACATGGCCCATTCTACCCTGCTTGACCTCTTACGGCTATGCAACATGCACACCACCATGAACACCCACAGCAAAGACTGTAATCTGTTATAGACACAGAAATGGAACATGGCTGGCACAACAGATTTCTATCCCAAGAAATCCTTTACTTATTGAATCAACTTCCTATGCATGTCAAGCAATCCTAGACATGGTCTGTATTCATTAATATTCTGAATGAATAGCCTGGAAATCATAAATTTTCTTTGGGGTATATAGCATGGTGCTTCTTGACCATGAAACTTAACTCACTCAGCAGTGCTTGGGCTTAGCTGGCTATGCTTATTAATGGGTCTTTTGAACTGCATGCCTAGTACATACCTATAATATTCTATAAGCCATTATTTGAAAAATGTATTATATGGTCATTAATATATACTACTGACCACACCAATTATCATACTACCATGATCATACCTCTCAACTGTCCCTGATTTTCAGGGATGTCCCTGATTTTGACTCAAATTTTAACTCTGTCCCTCTTAATCCCTCCTAAAATTAGTCACTTTTGGAGGAAAGGTGGTGAATTACACTTAATGAATAATGACAATAATTTAGAGTTATAAACTTCTTTTACTTCAGAAAATGTGTATTAATTCATATGCTCTGATTCTGTAAATGTTTCAAGTTAATAGCACTAATATTTTAAGTGTGTCCCTGATTGTCCCTGATTTTTTATTGACTTGTCCCTGATTCTGTTGAAATTTGTCCTTGATTGGTTGAGCGGTCTGACCATGATTGTGATACAGATATCTCTGAATTGCAAATACCCTGCATGTCAACACTGACTGCATAGTTTAGCTTTACACACTGTGCTATTTTTCCTTTTAGAATACCCCCTACTGTGTTTTATGTCTTGTAAGAGTATCAACTCTATACTCACATAACAAGATACCTGTAAACAAACATTTGTTTACTTCAGCATGTACCATGGTGGTGCAGCGGTTAGTGTTGCCACTTCCCAGCAACAGGTTCTCTGGTTTGATCCTTGGCTGGGGTGCCTTCTGTGTGGAGTCTGCATTTCCTCCCTGTGGTCGCGTGGGTTTCCTCCAGGTGCTCCGGTTTCCACCCACATCCCAAAGACATGCTTTAGGTAGATTGGACACTCTAAATTGGCCCTAGGTGTGAGTGTGTGCATGTGTGTGCCTTCTGTGGAAGGTTGAGTGCCAGGCTGGCAACTTGACAATGTAAAACTCCACTGCCAATCATGAGTGGACAGGTGATCCGCTGTGGCGACTCCTGACCGGGAAAAAGCTGGAAGAAGCACACAATGAAAACAACAAACAGATGTGTGCTGTACTCTCCAAGGTACCATGAATTAAACTTAACCTCAGTCTGAAATCATTTATTTTTCCCCTTATTTCTTTATTCATCTGTTTAATTGTTTGTGTACTTAATTGCAGCTTGATAACCATGCAAATGGGAGGCTGACAGACACTTTTGAGTTACAACCTGAGCTCCATGGTGCAAGAGATAAACCAAAAATTGTAAATAGAATAAAGAATCATACCACTTTCAGAATAGATGTCAAACAGTTGGGCGAAATGCAGAAGTGGAATTCAAGCAAGATGATAGTTGAACGAATATAAAAAATGGAAATTAGGTCAAACTATAACTACAACTTTGCAGGCAAGAAAGGCATTTTTGCTCATGCCTGAAATATGTGTATGTATGTACATATGTAAAATGTATAAATATAAATAAGCTGTTTAATAGAGTGGCTATGTTAATTATAAAATAATATCTATATTGTGGCATAAATAAGCTGTTTGAGTGGCTATGTATAGAATAGAAGTATATAGAATTATCTCTCTATTATTTGTTAGTTTTATGTGCAATGGTGTTCCTTGAACTAGTGAGCGTGTATTATAGATGTTTTTCAGTGTAATGATTCATCAGCAGTGTTTCTTTTTGCAACAAAATATCACACTTGATTTCACTTGTGATTTAGATTGTTTCATTTTCGACCTGCTACATCGAAAATATCTGTCTATGCCTACATGTTCTGAAACAGTCAAATAAATAAAACTATGATTTCACATGGAAGCTGTGTGTCTGCTTGCTTGTTTACTTTATTGTGTAAAATAAATGAAACTGAAATTTCACATGGAATATGTATGTCTCTTTACTTATGTATGTATAAAGTTGTACTGGCTAGTGATAATTAGGCACAAAAAGTCTGTCTAGTTTATAAGAATATACATGCAATAAAAGCTGTTACTTTCTTATGATTTCATGACATTTCAGTTATAACTCACCACAGGCTTCATGCCCACAGAGTGACGCACAGCTACAGTCATCCCACTCCACAAGGGTGAATCCACTTTGGATCACGGGAACTACCATCCCATCAGTCTGATGAGCCTGATCTGCAAGGCCATGGAACGTATTATCATGGAACTCATAAACAAAGACATTGGCAACCTTCAAACACTGGACCCCACCAAGTTTGGGTTTGTGAAGGGCTGATCTTGCCTCCTAAACCTGACCGACTTCTTTGAATCAGTCTCCAGAGCCGTGGATGAGGGTAAGGTGGATCACACAGCCTACTTGGACCTCGACAAGGCTTTCAACACTATCCCCCACTCTGGAATCATAGATAAACTTACAAAGCTGGGCATTAATCCCTACATCACTCGATGGGTTGCAAACTGGCTTACTAACAGAACACACACTGGAAAAGTAGCCAACTCCAAATCCAGCTCCAGACAAGTGACAAGTGTTGTACCTGTTCTGTCCTGGGACCACTCTTGTTTGGCATCTACTTCTCTGAAGTACAGGCCAACACTAAGGGACTCTGGCTTACAAAGTTCGCAGATGACTGCAAGCTGGAAGCCATTACTGAATCCCCAAATGATGTGGATATACTACAAAAGGTCCTTACCAAAACAGATGCCTGGTGCCAGAGCCATGGACTCAAGCTAAATGCCAAAAAATGTACAGTTGTCCCCTTTGGAAAAAAACATGAACCTGTGAACTACCACATAGGTGACAGTGCACTAAACACCGAAAGTGTGATGAGACCTAGGGACACAGGTGGACAGTGGTCTCACCTTTGATAACCACATAGCCACACAGTTAGAAAATCCTTCTACATGGCACACATCATCACTAAGGGCTTTTCATCTAGAAAAAAAGGAAGTCATTGTCCCTCTGTACTCATCCCTAATTAGACCCATTATAGAATGCAATGCCCTGTTTGGTATGTACCTCACAAGACATCTGCAACAACTAGAAAGGCCGCAGAAATACCTCACAAAAAGAATCACAGGCCTAAAGCAGATGCCTTATGCTGACCGTGTAAAGAAACTCCAGCTATACTCTGTCGCATATCACCTACTCATAGGCAATCTCTGCCTTACATACAAGGCCATGTCAAATCCAGAGTTGTCGGACATGCTAATCCCAATCCCTCTAAGCCACATGCTCCAGGGATCTTAACCTTGTCATCACGATGAATAGAATATGCCGAAGGAATAGGTTCCTGACCCAGAGACTCCCCATACATGTCTTCAAGAGGAACCTTGACGATTGGATGGGAGATAGGAAATAAACCCTGGGATCACATCAGTAGCCCTGCTAGACAGGAGTCCAGGAAAGTAAATGTTTGTGGGAAGCAACAGCCATGGAATCATTATGGCTAGGCCTGTATAGGCCCTAGGCCCAATAGCCTAGTACCTACCTATGAACCGAAGGCATACCTCTCAACCTTATAGTGCAGACAGAAAAGCCTTGATAGAAACATTTAAATGGCTAAAGTAATTACCAAACTCCAAGATAAAATAGTAGAGGACAGTAACTTTACTAAAAGGTGTTACACAACAGCATTACGGTACAAGTAGAAGACAGAGTCCATATGACTCGAAGATGACTAGTTACTCCACAGGAAATACCCTCTACCACTTATCCCCCTACTGTTAGTAATCAGGTCCTCACTGCCCTCTCCAGAGCTAAACACACTACAGCAATGGGCCCTGATAACATCCAGGGATGCCTCCTAAATAGTTTGCTACATGACAACTAGAACCTCTATTCAGCCACAGTCTCCAGACAGGCTTCATCCTTAGGGAATGCAGGACTGCAATGGTCATCCCTCTACATAAAGGTGGACCATCAACAGACCCATAAGCTGGACTAGTCTTATATGCAAGGCCATGGAAAAAGTTATCATGGATCTAATAAATACAGTGGAAATCTTCAAACACTGGACCCATCCCAGTTTAGTTTCTTCAAGGGTAGGTCACACCTACTAAACCCAGTGGACTACTGTGAGAATGCCACTTGAACCATGGATGACTGGCAAAAAAGTTCATACAGCCTACCTCAACCTGGTAAAGGCATTCAACACACTGCCTCACTTAGGTATTATAGACAATCTCAAAAATGTAGACATAAATCACTATGTAACCCGATGGATAGTCAAATGGCTCATGGATAGGTCACATGAAGTTAGGCTGGGGGAATACAGCTCCTCAACTAGGCCTGTTACTAGTGGTGTTCCACAGGACTCAGCACTTGGACCTCTCCTGTTTTGAATACACTTCTCTGACGTCATAGAAAATATAGAGGGTCTTTGGATGACCGAATCTGCAGATGACTGGAAGTTGGGTGCAATGACTGATTCCTCTAAAGATGCAAATATCCTTGAGGAGGGTCTGAGAGACAAGTAACTGGTGCCAGAAATATGGCCTAATACTCAATTCCAAAAAATGCATATGTATACCCTTTGGGAAGTTGACCACCCCTGCAAATTACAACACTGATAACACTCTCCTAAAAGTAAACCCAGTGGTAAGGGACTTGAGAAGTCAGGTTGACAGTAACCTGAACTTTGATCACCATGTGTCCATGGTGGTGAGAAAATCCTCCTATGTGTGCCAAGTTATAACTTATTTGGCATCCAGATCTAAGGAGATCGTAATCCCACGATACGTAGCCCTCATTAGACCAGTAATCAAGTACACTGTACACATCAGCATATATCTGACCAAGCATTTCTAACAACCATAGTGGCCACAGAGAATCCTCATTAAAAGAATACAGGGTGTAAAAAACATGTCTTATCTGGAAAACCCCAAACTCTTGTCCTTGTACTCAGTCTCCTACAGACTACCACAGGACAATAAAACCTAGCTTAAAAGACCTCAAATCCAGCCTTAATGGATATGCTGCACATTCACAAAACAAACAGCACAAGAATTACCCAGTCTGAGGATCTAAACATTGTCTGTGACATAAGCAAAACAAGTTGGAGGAACAGGTTTGCGTTGTTATCCTTTTTCTGGAAAAATATTCTCCATTTATGTGAAAGAGAGCTCTTCTTTAAGCTTATTCCAATAACATTTGGACCAATGTATGGGAAAGCATAAGTTTACCCCTGCTTGTCACCTGTGGCTTTTATGGATGGCAGAAGCTTATAGTCTAAGGCACAAGCATACACCAAAGTCTTTCAAGTCCTTGGGCGCAGACAACTATGAATGGCTAGGCATAAAAGGCTCTAGGGCCATTAGACTGGTAACCTCCAATTAGGATTTATTCTGCTGAGTTGCAAATGCATGAAATTGCTTTCCTTACAAATTTGTGCGACAAGAACAAGTTGGAGATCAGAAATACATACAATAAGCAAAATCAGCTATAGTGAAATGTAGGAAACATCGATACTGGTTAGCAATGAGCTTCTCTTTAAATAAACTGTCCTTTACTGGGTATGACACTGCTGTATACAGTGTATTTTAGATAGCATATATCATGGACAGACGTAGGTTAAAAAATAAAAAAATACACCTGCGTACACAAGTCCCAGTATAAACAAGTGCCTGATCCACGTATGCACACAGTAAAAAACTGGCAGTGTAGAGTCTTCAAGACACAAACATTCCAACAATGAGGCTAGGCCACGTTCAGGGGAGGATGCACCTACCACATTTTAGACAGAAGTAGTAGAGCACAATAAACAAGAGGCTGGAAAAGAGCCATAAAGATGATAGAGTGGAGTATTGAGGATAAGGAAGACATTATGTATTGTTACTATTATGCAAGAAGCACAGAATTTACAGACAGAACACATTCAAAATGATTAAGACAGAAATTGTTGGAAAGAAAAATACTTGCATAAGGAAAACTATCAAAACCATCATATGTATTTTTGTGTTCATTCATACAACAGATCAGTGAAAACTATTATATAGACAAAAATGTTGGGCCATTTGGAAGAATAAGTAACCAAGGAAGTGCAAAAAATGTAAAGAACAAAGCCTAGAGAATTTTAAAAGGCATAAAAAGTAAACACGGACATGGGAAAGAAAAAGAGATCTGATTTCTTGCAATGTTTGTGCAGAGGAGAAAGCCAAAATAGTCAATACCAGAAAGCATCTCCAAATATATTTGAAGAGAAATACAGGCAAAGTATCCAAGTATGGAACAACCCAAACAATAAGAACACAAAGGGAGAATGTAAAACAGAAGATTAGTAAAGTAAAGGCTAAATTTACAGAAGCTGAAGTTATGAAATAATTCCAAAGTGAAGGATTTACCATAGGAAGTCTAACACACAAAGTAAGGAAAATAGAAGGGAAAACATATGGACATAAGAAAGTATTCCTGGGATTCAAGAAGCTCGGCGCAAGGACGGTTTTAGCCTTGTGCCGAGCATCCTTACTACAGATGGTGCAGCAGTGCCATATGAATATGTATGAGGGCGCGCCGCCACAACCTCGACGTGCACAGGAAACGTGTGCGAGTGCAGGGGGCATGTACAAGTGCTCTACTGAGGCGTAAACATGCCCCGACACTTGCAAAACCTACTATGCCTACTAATAGAGCCCGCTCCTAATAGTAAGTCAGTAATTCAGTGTCTGTGGATACCGAAATGTATGCTAAGCATGCAAGAGTGTCCACGAAGAGTGAAATAAAATTGAAGTAGTAAACACACAAGCACGTAGTGGAATGTTGAGCCCGGTCCCTAGAACTTTCACAATTAGATTCTCTGTCCCTGTGTCCCTATTATACATTTGAATTGCTGCAATATCGAAGGTGTAAGAAAAGTGGTAGAAATACAAAACATCACAATATCTCAAACTTCAGAGTGCTTCACATCTGTAATAAAAAGAAAATAAATGAAGGCAAAAAAACAGTACCAAACAACACTCTGAACTATAGTTAACCCAACCCTATAAAGATTCCAGTAATCTATTAAAGAAATCTGGCATCCTCGTCAAAAATTCAACCCTAATTCTTCTGCCAAAAACTTGTCACTTAAACCTGCAATAAAATTCATCTTTTATTTCATAGATCGTATAGTGTTCCTAACCAAGAATTCCCACATCTAATCCCAACCCTGCCCAACAACCATATACTACTACATCCACTTTCACCTTCAAACCAGGTCCCTCATTCCATGTAAAACAATTCAAACTCAAACCATATTCAGCTGATGACCTTCCTAGTTAGTACCTTAAAATAGCAGCCAATAGCATTTGCTATCTCGTCTCAATCCTTATAAATGTCAATCTAGGAATCTCATGTCCCCTTTCTTTGGAAACAATCACACATTATATACACAAATTAGAAAATTCAACAGACATCACTAACCTTATAGCTAAAGTAATCTGGTAATCTCCAAGTGTAGTACCTCTCAGGATGCGCAGTAGCAAAACCCACCCCAAATACGCCTCCAGCCCTGTGGAGGCAGCAGCAGCAGTATGATTATTCAACAATGTGCGGACTGGAAGTTCATAGGTTCATACTAGGCTATCTGCCCTAGGGCATTTATAAGCCTAGCCAGAGTGTGCTTGGCTTTCGCCACCCATTTTAAATTAATTTTGCTATGCCCTTTTTCGAGGTTAGTATACTGTGCCTCTGTCTAACAGTGACACAGAAGTGATACCCGGGGTAAACCTACGATCTCCCATCCACTCATCAAGATTCCTCTTGAAGAGAGTCAATGAGGGACTCTGCCTAACCTGGACTGGGATTTTATTCCAGAGTGAAGGGAGCCTCTGGGTTATGAATCTGTCCCTCCAGCATGTCCTATTTATTTCAGTGCTGAGGTTCAAGTCTCTCGAGCGCGTAGCTCAATGGGATTTGGATTTTCTGAGGTGCAGCATGTCCATTAATTTCGGGTTGGACGTGACTTTATACGTCAGGCACAGATTATCTCTGAGCAGGCGGTATGCCACTGAGTAGAGCTGGAGTTTCTTTAACCAGGCAGCATATGGCATCTGTTTGAGCCCTTTGATCCTCTTGGTGAGGTACTTTTGGGGTCTTTCCAGTTGCTGCAGGTGTCTGGTAAGGTACATCCCAAAAGGGGCATTGTACTCAATTATGGGCCTGATGAGGGATGAGTAAAGAGGCACGATGACCTCCTCTGATCTAGATGTGAATCCCTTCATGATTGGGTGGGTTATATAAAAAGTTTTTCTAACCACTTTGGCCACGTGGTTGTCAAATGAGAGATTGCTATCAACTTGGGTCCCCAGGTCCCTAATTACTTCTTCTGTACTTAATGGATTACCACCTATGTGGTAATTTGTGGGCACTTTGTTTTTGCCAAAGGGGATGACTATACACTTTTTGGCGTTTAGCTTGAGGCCATGGCTCTGGCACCAGTTGTCTGTTTTTAGTTAATTAATATTCAGCATCTGTGCCAAAAGCAACCCAATGACATTAATGTAATGTTGTATTAGGAACATAAAACTTCATTCAGTACCAAAAAGGAAATGTTTTATTAGGGACATAAAACTAAAATGCCTGCAGTAAGTCACATTTCAGTCAGTCAATTGGGCAGAGTTCACACCATTTCTCTAAACAATACTATTACATTTTAATGGCTTTAAGAACGTGCTTGCAAGGAAGTGGGGGGTCTGGGGGGCACAGCGCCCCCACAAGGGGGTGCAGGGGGGCTTGCCCTCCTGAAAAAGGAGAAAAAGTAAGAATTTATCATAGCATGGAGTTTGTTGTGATAATGAATATTTGGCAGTTTACACAAAGTGACATGCAAATTTGCATGTATGTCCTTCTTCCTGGATATCCTCACCCATTTGGCGTGCCAATCAATGACGACACACCAAAAGCTGCACAGAACTAACTGCGAGGTACTACACTTGGAGATTACCAGTAATCTTAGGTTCATGGGAGAATAGTAGGCCAACTGCCCCAAATTCAGAATCAAACTGTGTATTCCACACCTCCCATAGAACTAACATTCACCTCTACCCTTATAGATACTGTTAATAAAGAAAGAGCTAATGACAAACTAGTTTTCCCCTTATTTCTATACTTGTCTAAAGCCTTCAACACACTTTGTCACACCAAAATTCTACTTCAAATGTCTATATTAGGTCTATCACAGAGCACCCTTCTATGGTCCAAAAGCTACAATGGCACTCCGCCCTCTCGCCATACTTCCCAGTCATCACGGGTGTACCATGAGGCTCTATCCTTGGTCTCCTCCTCAACACACCAGCACCCGCCTCTAATCTACACAACAGGCTCCCCTAATGCGATACACTGATGACTTCACACTGATACGTGTATGAGATAACTTGGCACATCTCCACAAAATTACTCAGGAAGCTGTAACAGACACTATAACATGGCTTTCTAATTCACATCTCATGCTCACCACCCACCCCCAAAATACTACCATTTCCCTCAGGGCTGTCTCATGATAAACAACATTCAAAATCCACTCACTTAACAAAACACCATTGGAAGTCACTTCTAATAGCAAATAATAAGGCAGGATACGGAATGACTGTAAGTAATACTGAATAACAATAATACTAATAACAGTAATAATAATAATAATTATAATAATAATAATAATAGTGGATTATTACCTCTAAGTTTGCAGATGAGTGCAATCTTGGAGAAGTCACTGACTCCTCAAATGATATGGCCATCCTGCAGAGGCTTGTCTCAAATACTGGTGTCAAAATCATAGTCTAAAGGTAAATACCAAAACTGCATTACTGTATATTTTGGGAAGTCATCTATACCTGGGAACTACACACTGACAATTCGCCCCTAGGACTTGACCCAGTTGTTCAGGGTTTGGGAACTTATGTGGACAGTGACTTAACTTTTGACCAACATGTGTCTGTTGTTATAAGAAAGTCCTTCTATATTGCACAAATTATAAACAAAGGGATTGTGTCTAGATCTAGAGATGTCATTGATCGCCTTTACTCAGCCTTCATTGGGCCAGTTATTGCACATAATGCCCTCTTTGGCATGTATCTGTTCAGACACATGCAACAACTGGAGCTCCCACAACGATACCTTACTGAAAGGATGCAAGGCCTAAACAACACGTCCTTCATGGACTGACCGCAACCCATGTCATTATACTTGGCTGGCATACAAGGCATCCTCTGACCTATTACTAGTGGTTTTACTACACATCAATAAGTCCAATGGCATCAGAAATACTTTGCCTAGGTATCTAAACCTCTTCTGCAACATTAACAGTTTGTAGGGACAGGTATATCTTGTGGACGACACTGCCGCTGTGGATCAGACTCCCCATCCACATGAAACACAGTTCATCCTTATCTATTTTCAAGTGCAACTTAGATATATGGATGGGAAACAGAAATTTTACCCCAGAACTGCCCCATGCACTATACCAATGGGCAGATGCACCTCCTAAATGCTTTACATATGCATGGACCCACTCAAATTATCTATGGCATGATCCCAATTATTCTCATTAGAGTAATATGTAATTATCAACCATGAGTAAGGCCAATCTATAACCAAGTGGGAAAGAATATTTCAAACACAAAAAGGGAAATTAGCTAGATAAAATGGCCTGCAAGAGCAGCTAGCCTAGTACTTACCTTGGCGATATTGTAGTGTACTGGCTCACCAGATGCGCAATAGCAAGCGCCGCTCCAACCCCGTCCCAGCTGGTTGACGTCTTGCTGTACTTATGAATAACCAAAAATGAAGTGGCTTCCTCGGCATGAATATTCATTTTGATGAGTAATCGCAGTTATATTTAACAGAGGAATTTCAACTCCATTTAAAGAATCATTAAGTTCATGCTTAGCTGTTTCAGCATAACAAATGCTGGAATACAACCAAATTGACAAACTACTACAAGTAATCCTAAACCGCCATATTACATCAACTGTACAAGAGATTCCAGTAAATATAAACAATTATGTTTTCCCCTTTGCTTTTGCACGGGGCAAGCCCCCTGCACCACCTTGTGGGGGCGCTGTGCCCTCCACCCCTCCGCTATTTGAATATACCAACTCCAAGAACCGACTACAAGGTGGGTGTAGGGGGGCTTGCCCCCTGTAAAAGCAAAGGGAAAAAGTAATTGTTTACATTCACTGGGATTACTTATATAGGATTAGTTGTAGTACTTTATATTAAGCAAAAAGCAAATGAAGGTCCTTGTGCACCAGCATTACAAACAAATAAATAAACTATCACAGGAATGTATAGTACTGAGCTGCTCATCTACATTCATTATATGCATGTCATGGTTATCTAACAGTGTAGTACCTCGCAGGATGTGCAGTAGCAAACTCTGCCCCTAAACGCCCACAGTTTACCAAGCTACGTTAATAGTAATTAGCTGTCATGTGTAGCTTACACCAGATTAATAAAACAAAGCAGTAAAAAGCATTTTATTGGCATCAGAATGTATAAAACCCTTTGACTGCGATCGGTTATTATTGGTTATTCAGGTTTTACATGGTTATTCAAGTGTTATGTGAAATTGACCGATCGCAATCAAAGGCTTTTTACTACTTTTTATGTTTTATACATTCCGATGCCAATAAAAAGCATTCTCATGCCTTTTGCAAAAAATGAAATTGTTTCTAATGTGGAATGTGCTACAGTAATGCCACAGTAAGTTACTTTAACATTGGGAAGACCAAAAAGCATCACTTCTGTAAATGTAGAGTATTTGCACTTTTAAATATTTTCTCGGACTGCAGACGTCCATATAAGGACTGTACTATAAGAGTAGCAAATAAATAAGTAAATCTTAGCCTGTCCTGGGTGATTGCATAGCTAGAATTGAATATAGTTTTATGGCACAATAAAGAATATTGATTAATGCAGATGTTAAAAAAAAACTTGACAATATATTTGTGTTGGCATAAAAAAGTGAAGTTTTCCACTGTAAGTGGAATCAAGAGATACCGTGTACTAACTCGTGTATTTCAAGGTAATAAAGTGCAATTTGGTGTGTGTGGCTTTCTCTCTTGTTTGTCACCACGATGAAGGATGCAAAGCATACCTCTCGAACTCTTAGTACAAGAAATCTGTAGTCTGGACAAAACCTAAAATAGTGGCGACAAAATCTTACTCATAAAAATTTAGAAAGTTGCTATAATAACAGGAAATATATGAGAAACAGACCATATGATTAGCGGTTATTGTTATTCACAGAGTGTAACATTTGGCAGGTTACTTATTCAGGCATAACGGGAACACTCAGTGTCACTCAAATGTGCGCTGAACTGCCAATCAATATGGACACGCCCTAACCTCCGCAGTACCGCCCGCGAGGTACTACACTGTTAGATAACCCATGTCATCACGGGGTAATATACATGGCATGCCAAACATGCCTCATTTCCTTATCACTTCCTAGGTTTTAGGCTTTCCAATCACCCTGGCCACACCCACTCCTGCGGGAAACTGCCGGTGAGCCAGTACACTACAGTATCACCCTTACCTTACCTATAAACTTATAATCTTACATTTGAAATGCACATACAAAACTGTATAAAAAACTCAAAAAAAAACTTGCACTGCTTTACAGATTCAAAAACTTTCTCTCCAACACAACTAAAGCTATACTCACCACTACTTAGCACCCCTCACTAGTTTATGGAGCACCCATTCTTACTAACTTCCAGGCAGCATAAAAAGCAAAATTTGAGCAATGCTATAACAAAGTGGCTAAATTTGCAGCAAATGACCCTTTCAGAACCCACTACTGAACCAACATATACATCGCTTCTTCCCACTTACATTAGCCAGCAATAATCTGCTTGTCTAGCACTAAATATGGTTCAGTGCAACTATGTTTGTACCCCATCATTATCATTCAGTGAAGAAAACCTTTTCTGTCCACAACCCTATCAAATCTGCAGGGCATGAGCTACATTTATACCATGTTGCTAAGGCCTGGGACTCCTTACCTATATCCATCAGATCAATACCCTCCCTTCAGTACTTCAAAACCATTTAGAAATAGTTCTTAGCAAAATCGGTTTCGGTTTTTGTTCTACCTCAGGATAATGATATTCCTAAATATGAACACATTCCTAATCATACCTTACACCTCCTTACTTGCCCTTTTCACTCACTTCCTAACTTTATCTAGATAAAACCGGACACCTACCCAGTTAGACTTTCCTGGTAGTCAAACGTCAGTAAACAAACAACATGTATGAACTTGTCCTTACAAATGCTTCCCCTGCCTACACCCCACTAATATAATATAATACAATCTGATATACAACTTATGATTGCAACAACTACCCAGCCAAAAAACAAAAAAAAATTACACCCAGATAAGGAAATCTGTGGAAATAACTGTCCACCCATACCACAGGAAAAATCATCAGACTGAAAAAATAAGAAAGCAATATTGCTGGTCATTAACTACTTCATCAAGCTCAACTATCCCTGATTTTACTAATATTATTACCCTTTCTCATTATAAAATGTTTAGATCTTCTGGTAAATCACTGAAGACTACATTCGGTCCATAATGTCAGACATCAGAGTTAGTCTTTAGGAAATCCATGTCGGTGAAACTCTATGTTTCCTACTAAAGTGAATTAGGGTAATATTTAAAAGTTACCCCTGATTCTGGACTTGTAAAGACTCTGGTGGTCATTAGTCTAGTATACACCTATAAATCTACTAGCTGTGTACAAATCATGGCATAACAATGCACTGAATGCATCAGCCGTACTTATTTCTGCCTACAACATATACTCCAAATTCAAGATTTGACATAAATAATGAAAGAGAATCAGAATAATCTGATACATAAAAACATACAACTAACCTGTAGCATCCTACAGTAGGCTTGTAAGCATGTACAAGAATGTCTCACTGGAGCCATGTCTATCTAACCTGTAGCATCCTACAGTAGGCGTGTAAGCATGTACAGGAACATAAAAACATACAACTAACCTGTAGCATCCTACAGTAGGCTTGTAAGCATGTACAAGAGTGTCTCACTGGAGCCATATCTATGTGTGAAGTGGACTGTTGCTTCAGTTGAGCCAGCAGAAAAAGCCTACCCAGTATTTGAGCAATAAAACATGGCCATAATCACTTTCACATACAACACCCCACAGCAAAACTAATTCTAAACTTATTGTCACCGTTCACAAAAGGAAAACCAAATAATAAATGTTGTATAAAGAATACATAACTAATAAGCCACACTAATACCTTCAGCAATGACATCTTCTTAGTTGAGCTCAAATCCAGCAGAGCAAAGGAAAACGAACATAGTGAACCTACTAGAAAATAATACTCCCACTCCATCAGTGAAAAAAATACTCCCACGCCATCAGTGAAAAAAAATACTCCCACGCCATCAGTGAAACAAATAGCCAGCAATGGAGATAACATTCCTCTCTTAACACAAACACACACCTAAGTTACTGCACACTCAGAGTGCAGGAAAACTAGGAACCTGTGTAGAATTAAACCTATAATACAAAGCTTTACACTATATAAACCATGCAACATGGAAACAAGTACATCAAATACATAGTGTCCACTTAAATTTCTCCAGTAATGAAAGCAAAACACAAGAGAAGACATCAATAACATACAGTCTAAAGTAGAATCTCCCAAACATAAAAATGTTCACTTACCTATAATGTCCAAGTGTCTAGTCTAAACAAGTCCCATTAATTCTTCGAGCAACCATCTCCTACAATGCTGACTGCTTCTCCAGATGGCTTGCACACTCTACAGAACAGCTTAACCAACAGAATATTGCAATTATCTGTAAAACTTACTTGAAAATTCAAGTCACCTATAGCAAATTGTGACAGTCATTTATAATCCCAGTGTCACCAACCACAAAAAGTACAATTGTTAAAACAACAGTATTAATTTAATAAAAAAGGCTGCAATAATCTGTTGTCCAACCTTCCCTTATGACTGTGACTCCCACAACTAAGCAGAATTCTGTAGAAAGTGACACACATATTATTTCATAAAACAGCATACCTTCCCCCCAAACAATTAAGCCAAGTCTTGTCTCTCCACATGATGCACCTAGACAATATCTGACTTTACTACTTTGTAATGAATGCATGAATAGATTAACACTGTTTAACACATTCAGATAAATACATACATTCAAATGCAAAAGACATTTTAACAGGTTAACATTTCAATTTCTCATTCAGTGAAACGAAAGTCAATGCCAATCCAGAAACCAATGCACTTAGCACCTCATCAAGTTGAATATGACCATTTTCACCTCTGCTGGCACCCATTGTTTAATCCAGTATGTCCAAGATCAAAAACACTTAACAGAAAGCCAAGGATGACTGTAGCAATTTTAGAATAATTAACATGCAAACCAATTGACTTGGGCTTCTCTTACCACAAACTGAAAAATTGTGCGACTATTTTTATATATTTAGTCAATATTTTAGTTAATGTAACAAAGTTCAAGACACTGAATTTTCAGTTGAGATTGATATCTGCAGAAAATGATAATAAAGGTATGCATACATTTGTAAGAGCCCTATTTATAGGCTTGCAACACAGTTGGAACAGATGTGAAAAAAATAAGTTCAAAGTCAGGAGAACCACAAATCTCTTGGGCAGCTGATCTTTGTGGTTCCCCTGACTTTCATTGAACTTATTTTTGAGAAGAGTTGAGAAACAAAGTTTGGCATGAGAGGAAAGATATTTATTTTAAAGAGGTGCTTCCCCTGGAAAAAGCAAAACCTCTAAATGTATGAGTTGGGTTAAGTCTGAAGATGGCCTGAAACAAAACAAAAAAGTACATGACATTGTTTACTTATATACGTTTTTTTGTTGTCATATAAACATGTTATGGCCTTGCAATGCACTCACCAGTGCACACACTGTCTGTAAAAATATCATGCATATATCTTTAGTACAAGTCTTCTTGACACACTATAAAAGATCTCAGCCTTGAGTGCAGACAAGACTACTTCTCCACTTCCACATAATGCATCTCCATTCCTATCACCCAACAGTCACCAGGAATGCAGGACCAAGCATGTTATCCCTACTAACTCTGCTTCCATAGAAGGCTGTGACTTAGTCATATGTCAAAGGTTCATAGGGGATGCAAATCAATTGAGCTGCAAGGACGTTTCAGCTTTCCCAGTCCTCCCTTTTCAAGAAGGGCCAGGCATGATGAATTTATGAATACCCAAATAGTTATCCTTTTTAAAGGCAGAAATTGTGTCACACTGTTAAACTGGGAGAGTTAATTTGTTCTACAGAGGTGGGTAAGCACTGTGTTGTAAATCTATACTTCCATCATGTGCATTTATTTGTTGGAGTGGATGTGCGTCTGTGGTCCTAATATTATCTGAGCTATTTGGTTTATGGATGTATAAGAGTTTTTAGATTCTTGGATCCATTGTAACCAGCAAAGCCTCCTTGCGCACTACGGCAGTAACACATGATACCCTGTCCATAATGCTAGCCTGCGTCTTAAACAAAACAAAAAAAAGCTGTTGCCATAACACTACCAAAACAGTCAAACTTCTATCGACCACACTAGCAATTCAGACAAACACAATACAAAACAGCATACCTTCCCCCCAAACAATTAAGCCAAGTCTTGTCTCTCCACGTGATGCACCTAGACAATATCTGACTTTACTACTTTGTAATGAATGCATGAATAGATTAACACTGGTTAACACATTCAGATAAATACATACATTCAAAGGCAAAAGGCATTTTAACAGGTTAACATTTCAATTTCTCATTCAGTGAAACGAAAGTCAATGCCAATCCAGAAACCAATGCACTTAGCACCTCATTCAGTTGAATATGACCATTTTCACCTCTGCTGGCACCCATTGTTTAATCCAGTATGTCCAAGATCAAAAACACTTAACAGTGCTTTCAGAGTATTGGGTAAAAAAAGTAACAGTAACAGACAATCAGATATTAAAAGCAATTGATATAACTAGGAAATCAGTTTCTTTTCAAAAACTGATGTACACGCAATTGATGATTTGGAACAATGCATATTACACACATCTTAGATTACATAAATTTAACCCTAGGAATTCTCCAATTTGTCCATACTGTGCAGATCAAACGGCGGATCTTCTTCATATGTTCTGGAGTTGTAAATGCGTATATAAACTTTGGAACTCTCTTAAAGTACAACTGCAAAAGATGGGTTATCAAAGTTCTACACTGTCATGGGAATTTATGATTCTACACATTCCTCCAAGAGAGCTTTCCAGATCGCAAACTATTATTTGTATGAATATTTTTTTGCTGATGAAACTCTATATAGCCACAAATTGGCTAGAACCACATAAGACATCATGGAATAATTTTAAGCTTGTGGCTATAAAGCATATACTAGCACATAAATTACTTCTGAAACAAACTAACAAAAATATTAATAACCCGAAAATATGGGAAAAGGTCTTCAATATTATATTAGCATGATACTGATTTTAGGAATATATTAAATATAGGAAGCATTTCATGTAGATATTGTATAAATGGTTTGTAGTAGTTATAGTGTATTATGTGTGTGATGTTTATTGTATTTTTGTAATGTTTTTGGAAAATATATTTCAATAAAAATTTATTATGGAAAAAAAAAAAACACTTAACAGAAAGCCAAGGATGACTGTAGCAATTTTAGAATAATTAACATGCAAACCAATTGACTTGGGCTTCTCTTACCACAAACTGAAAAATTGTGTGACTATTTTTATATATTTAGTCAATATTTTAGTTAATGTAACAAAGTTCAAGACACTGAATTTTCAGTGGAGATTGATATCTGCAGAAAATGATAATATAGCTATGCATACATTTGTAAGAGCCCTATAGTTCAAAGTCAGGGGAACCACAAATCTCTTGGGCAGCTGATCTTTGTGGTTCCCCTGACTTTCATTGAACTTATTTTTGAGAAGAGTTGAGAAACAAAGGTTGGCATGAGAGGAAAGATATTTATTTTAAAGAGGTGCTTCCCCTGGAAAAAGCAAAACCTCTAAATGTATGAGTTGGGTTAAGTCTGAAGATGGCCTGAAACACAAAACAAAAAAGTACATGACATTATGTTTACTTATATACCTTTTTTGTTGTAGTCATATAAACATGTTATGGTCTTGCAATGCACTCACCAGTGCACACACTGTCTGTAAAAATATCATGCATATATCTTTAGTACAAGTCTTCTTGACACACTATAAAAGATCTCAGCCTTGAGTGCAGACAAGACTCCTTCTCCACTTCCACATAATGCATCTCCATTCCTATCACCCAACAGTCACCAGGAATGCAGGACCAAGCATGTTATCCCCACTAACTCTGCTTCCATAGAAGGCTGTGACTTAGTCATATGTCAAAGGTTCATAGGAGATGCAAATCAATTGAGCTGCAAGGACGTTTCAGCTTTCCCAGTCCTCCCTTTTCAAGAAGGGCCAGGCATGATGAATTTATGAATACCCAAATAGTTATCCTTTTTAAAGGCAGAAATTGTGTCACACTGTTAAACTGGGAGAGTTAATTTGTTCTACAGAGGTGGGTAAGCACTGTGTTGTAAATCTATACTTCCATCATGTGCATTTATTTGTGGGAGTGGATGTACATCTGTGGTCCTAATATTATCTGAGCTATTTGGTTTATGGATGTATAAGAGTTTTTAGATTCTTGGATCCATTGTAACCAGCAAAGCCTCCTTGCGCACTACGGTAGTAAGACATGATACCCTGTCCATAATGCTAGCCTGCATCTTAAACAAAACAAAAAAAAGCTGTTGCCATAACACTACCACTACAGAAGATAGTCGTGACTGTCATCACACACTTGCATGCGCACACACACACACACAGTAAATTTGCCCACTAACCTAACCCTAAACAGTCACAATCACACACCTTAATCTATCCTCTTACCCAATCTATCCCCTAACCCTGTAATAGACACCCATTTGTATGTGTGAATGTATCAGTATGTGTGTATATATATATATATATATATATATATATGGGAGAGAGAGAAAGATACACTTACTTTGCACACACACTTTGTCGCTCACACACACACATTATTCTCCCATTCTGCATCATATGGCGCCATTAAAGTCAACCTTCGAACACTTGAAATGGTGATCATATGGTCTCGACCATATGACGATCAACATTTCAAGCGTTCATTTATTTGACAAAGACCTATATATATATATATATATATATATATATATATACACCATAGGGTCATAGGAGGTTACTAGGCTAATGGCCCTGAGGCCCTTACAAACCTAGCCAAGAGTTTATCCACAAAAAAAAAAAACAGTCAGCACCTGTCACCCCTGTCAGTGAAGGACACAGGTGGAACCTCTGGGACAAATTTGTGGTTTCCCATCCACTCATCAAGTTTGCGCTTGAAAAGGGTCAGCGAGATACTCCATTTGACATGCATGGGAATGTCATTCTACAGACAGGGCAGCCTCTGGGAGACCAACCTGTCTCTCCAGCAGGTTTTGTTGATGTTGCATATTAGATTTAGGCCTTTCAAGTGGGTAATGCGTGAGGAGTTAGACTTACGGATATGGAGCATCTCTAGTAAGGCAGGGTCTGAGATTGCCTTGTAGGTGAGACACAGATTACCTTTGAGCAATCTGCATGATACCGAGCAGAGCAACAGTGATTTCAGCCTGTCCACACAGGACAGGTGTTGGAGGCCATGGAGTCTCCTGACACACCTCTGTGGCCTTTCCAGTTGATGCAGGTGTTTGAAGAGGTACATACCAAATAGGGCATTATACTGAATTACTGGCCTAATGAAGGAGGAGTACAGAGACGTAATAATCTCCTTTTTTTTCCTGGATGCAATTCCTTTACTTATGAAATGAACCAAGTAAAGGCTTTTCTGACCACTGCCGCCACATGATAGTCAAATGTGAGATTGTTGTCAACCTGAGTACCCAGGCCTCTCAATACAGGCTGTGTGCTTAGGGGATTGCCGTTGATGTGGTAATCAGTAGGGGCCATGTTTTTGCTGAATGGTATGATAATACATTTTTTTTTTGTGTTAAGGTCATGACTTTTTTCAAATAATACAGCATTTTAATTGATTTATTTGTGTGGAAGTTTTGACTCTGTTTTTTCAGTTAGTGTTTGCTAGATTATATTGCCTGTTAGAATTCCTGCATAGACTGTAATTGCAGTCGGGGGTAGTCTCATTCATTGATTATCTGTTACTGCCTATTTAAGTAGTACATTTTGGAATATTTTCTGCTTAAAACCTGAGCTTGGCCTGTTAAGATCTAACTGTATTCAACTGGACGTATACGAGAATTTAAGTACCTTTTATCTGCACTTTTTTCAAATAATACAGTATTTTAATTGATGTATTTGTGTTGCATTGAATATTAAATGAACTGGAAGTTTTGACTCTGTTTTTTCAGTTACTTCTCCACCCACCCTCCCTGGTTTTGTTTTGGTGTTAATCTTGGTGGATTTGAAATTGCCCGCCCCTCTTGTAAATTTATGTTTGGATAGTCCTTCTGGGCCCATCTCATTTGCTCACTCAACTGAGTGCAGTGAGATCATATTCTGATTTCAGGCACTCCTACTGTGTACAAAGAGAGCATCTGGGAAAGAAAAAAAAAAAAGCTTGTTTCCTACCTTTCTTGTAAGTGATCTAGACTGTTTGTAGTCTCCTGAGCCCCCAAGCCTTTCTGTGTTGTTGGGACGCCTTCTAGCTTAATTTTGTTTCTTAGAAATAGCCAGTTTTCTAGTTTCAGCACTCAAATCTGTTTTTTTTTTAACACAGCGGTTGCTCAGAACTCGTAAGCACTAAATAAGCTGCAAATTACTACAGCACTCAACTTTCCTCACTTGTCTAGAGGAAAGCAGTTTTTAGTACTTCATAAATAAGCACCTATCCAGGCATGTCTAAGGGTCACCTTCCAGTGATTTCTCCTGTCTACCTGATGAATCTGGGCATCTTGAGGCAATGCAGCAATTGCCTCATGTACACAGACAACCCTGTCTTCCTACCACCCAACACTACATCCTGTGAGAGATGCACTTATATAGCCAAACTGTAAGCAAATCTCTCTTCACCCAAGACTGGACTAGACCGTAAAGAGGAGAAGGTAAACACTTGCACCACACCACACTCATTACATAGTCCCTCAAAACCTACACCACCAAAACACACACATAGAAACACAAAACACACACCTACATTCACGGAGGCTCTCAATAAAAACCTGCCCAAGCATCAGGGACCTCCAAAGCAAAATCGCAAGCAAAGTCCACCCCCCAACACAACCCAAATGACACACAGCCCACAAACTCAGTGTGCCACTCAACCACAGCCCATAAGGCATAACGTACCCAACACCCTAGTCATAGCTGACTCTATAGTCAGACACACTGATGTTCCACTCACCAGGCTAAACTAGGAGAAAGTTACTGTCAGCTGCCTGGCAGGGATCCGTTACATAATGTATGCACTCAGGTCACTCCACAACAAGTACAAATATGACACTGTCATTGTCCATGTTGGTGTGAATGACTTGAGACGTACCTCCCTGGACTACAAGAAAAGAGACATGGAGGAGCTCTCCGATCTTGTAGCCCAGGCAGGTATGACCCTAGCCCTGAGTAGCATCCTGCCATCACCCAGAATACCACAGTATAAGGGCAAAATGACTGACTTCAACAATTGGCTAAGCTTCTGGTATCATTCTAAGGGGATCCAGTATTTGTCTGCCTGGGATGACATGATTGACAGACCACAATGCTTTGCCAGAGATGGCCTGCACCTGTCGCCCTTGGGATTATGGATACTGGCTAAGGCTCTTGCCACCCCTATAGTCCCTTTTTTAGGCAAGATTCAAATGACAAATTCACCACCATAACAGGTACAAGCAAGCAAAATCTGAGCGTAATGCTACTCAGTGCTAGAAGTCTAAACCTCAAAATGCACTCACTCGAGGCACTCCTTAAAATGGAGAACATCGACATTTGTGCAGTGACAGAGACCAGGTTCAAAGCTCCAGCAAGCACCCCTGTGCTACCAGGCTATAATTTATACCACACCTTTCAGCCACCTAACCCGGAACGAAGCACTAAAGGTGGAGGCGTGTCCATATTCATTAAGGATATCCACACCTCCAGGCTAGTTGCACAGCATAATGCATCTGAGATTATCCAAGTGCAACTAACTCTGGGCAAGACCACAATCCAAATTGAAGCTTGCCACAGACCCCCCACCATGCCCCAGGATTGCCACTCCTCATTTCTTGATACACTGGAAAGTATTAGGGTACAACCCAACACCCTAATAATGGGTGATTTCAACTACCCCACCATTAACCGGGAAAACTACTCATGTACCAACTCTTTTGCTCAACGTTTTCTGAAATTCATAAATTCCAACACCTTGGATCAACTTATTCACACCCCCACCAGGGGCAGCAATATCCTAGACCTGGTCATTACCAACATGGGCAACCGGTGTTCCACACCAAAGGTCAATTCCTCGTTGGTCAGATCCAACCACAAGCTAATCACCCTAGACATCCACATCCTGCCCCCACCCCCGATTAGGGAAACCACCGTAAAAAACTTCTTCAAAGGCAACTTCACACTTCTTAAGACAGAAGTGGCAAACTTCATGACACCCATGCAGATGGACAACAGAGGTACGACTGCTGAATCCTACACAAATGCACTTTATAAGCACTTACATGAGTGCATGGATCATGCTATCCCTAATAGAACCAAGATGCTATCCTCCAAAAAAAGGAAGCCAATCTGGTGGTCCTCTGCCATAAACAAACTCTACAACAGAAGAAAGAAACTGTTGCAAAAAAGAGTAAAATCGCATGACTGGAGGAACTCCCTGGTCAACATCAGTAAGAAGCTGAGATCCCTCATAAAATCCTCCAAAGCTAGTTACGAAAACAAAATTGCCACTGACTCTAAAGACAACCATAAAGTATTCTGTAGCTATGTCAAGAATCTCAATGGCAACACTCAGATCTGCTCTGAGTTACAGCACAATGGCACCAAATATACAGAACCAACTGATATTGCCAACATCCTGGCAGATAGGGTCAGTGCTAACTTTACCCCCCTCTCACCCCCTAGAGGGCCCATCTCTATACCGGAAAAATGCAAAGTTCCTGTAATCACGGCTGCACAGGTAAAAAACACACTCTCCAAAGCCAAGAACACAGCATCCATGGGACCTGACAATATCCCAGGCTGTGTTCTACATGAACTACAGAATGAAATGGCACCCTACCTAAGTACCATGTTCAGTCATAGCCTCACCTCAGGACTTGTGCCCACTGAATGGTGCACTGCGATGGTTATCTCACTCCACAAAGGGGGAGCCACAACATACCCCGGGAACTACCAGCCCATTAACCTGATGAGCCTGGTCTGCAAGGCCATGGAACGTATCATCAAGGAACTCATAAACAAAGACATTGGTAATCTCCAAACTCTGGACCCTACCCAGTTTGGGTTTGTAAAAGGCAGATCATGTCTCCTAAACCTGATTGACGTCTTTGAAGCAGTCACCAAAGCCATAGATGAGACACAGCTTATCTAGATCTTGCCAAAGCTTTCAACACCATCCCCCACTCTAGAATTATAGATCAGTTCACTAAACTAGGTATAAATCCCTATGTTCAAGATGGGTTGCTAACTGGCTCGCGGACAGAACCCACACTGTGAAAGTAGCAGACTCCAAATCCGACTTCAGACCAGTGACAAGTGGAGTACCACAGGGTTCAGTCCTGGGTCCTCTCCGGTTTGGTATCTACTTCTCTGAAGTACAGACTAACACAGAAGGTCTTTGGCTAACAAAGTTTGCAGATGACTGCAAAAGTACAGTTTTATACCTACCATAAATGTAGATGTTAGAGTGTTCACACTGCTGCAGTCATCACACTTGGGTTATTCTGCCGTCAGGCAGTCCTGCAGTCGGCCAGAGTTCCAAAGTCTCTGTCCGGCATCGGTTGCTGTCGCTTCTTCCCTGACGTCAGTGCGCCAGGGGTATATAAGGTGCATCCGACGCCATTTTCTTCAGTTTTTCTTGCCCCAGATGTCAGGTGCCCCCAAGTAGGTAGGCAATACATTTTGCTAATAAAACATATATAAGAAATAAAAACAATACCTTCAGTTACAAGCAAATACACCACAAAGGTTGTACAGGATAGAAAGGTATAGATAAGTCTGGCTAGGACAGAGGAGATGGAGGGAGGGTAACCTGGACTGCAGCAGTGTGAACACTCTAACATCTACATTTATGGTAGGTACAAAACTGTACTGTGTTCATCTTGTTACACTGCTGCTGAATCCCAAAGCTAAGGCTGGGCGGTTGGTACTATACAGGGTTTGGAGAAGCTAGTAGGCCCTGCAGAACTGCAGTGGCAAAGCCAGCTCTGGTTTTTGAGTATAGAGGTAAGTGGTAGTGCTTGGTGAAGGTGTGCACTGAACTCCAAGTTGCAGCCTCCAAAATATCCTTGGTTGGTACCCCTCTGAGGAAGGCTGCTGATGTTGCTGTAGCCCTGGTGGAATGGGGCCTAATGTTACCAGGCACATGTTTCCCATGGTGTGTGTAGCAGAAATGGATACAATGTCCTATACATTTTGAAATGGTCTGTTTTGAGATAGCCTTTCCTTATGATCCTGCAGCATAGGATACAAAGAGCTGGTCAGATTTTCTGAAAACCTTAGTTTTATCCAAGTAGAAATGTAATTGCCTGTGAATGTCCAAAGAGTGTAGGAGCCTTTCCCCTTTATTCTGGGGGTTTGGATAAAAGGTGGGCAAATGAATGGTTTGGTTTAGAGCCACACTGGATACCACCTTTGGCATAAAGGAAGGGTTAGTTCGTAAAGAAACTCTGTCTTGATGAAAAATGATGGAAGGCTCCACTGCCATTAGGGCCTGTAGCTCTGAGACTCTTCGTACTAAAGTTATTGCTAGCAGCAGGGCAGTTTTCCATGATAGAAATTGTAAATCAGCTGTAAAAGCTGGTTCAAAGGGCAGTAGTATAAGTTTTTCCAAAACAAAATTGAGATCCCAAGTTGGTGTTGGTGCACTCCGGGGCGGTCTTATGTTCTTAGACCCACTGAGGTACTGTCTTAGTAATGGATGTGAAAATATAGGAGGATCCATGTTGTAATGAGCTGAAATAGCTGTAGCGTGGATCTTAATAGATGAAAAGGAAAGGCCTTTGTGTAACATCTCAGTTAAATATTGCAGAATCTGAGGAATATTTGGGACAAGAGGAATTTGGCCTTTAGCCTGGTTCCAGGCGCAGAATATTTTCCATTTGTCTGAGTAGGTTTTCCTGGTGCTGGGCCTCCCGGCCTCCAGAATGACATCCATAACAGCTTTAGAGAGAAGTGTTGACTGGTTGTTTAGGTAATCTGCCATGCAGCCAGATTTAAAGTCTTGAGCTGGCTGTGTAGAATCTGATTGTTTTGCTGAGTCAGCAGGTGAGGAATTTGAGCTAAAATCCATGGTGGGCCTTAGAGCCATGTTCCTTAGTATTGGATACTAGTGTTGGTGTGGCCAGTCTGGAGCAGTGCGTATCATTTGTGGCCTCTCTAATCTGGCTTTCAGCAGCACCTTTGCCAGAAGAGGCAGTGGAGGAAAGGCATTCACTGTTAATGTTTTCCAACTGAATGAGAGGGCGTCCACTTCCCAAGCTAGTGTGTGGTATGTCCTTGTGCAAAATTTCCGTAGTTGGTAGTTTTGGGGGGAGGCAAACAGATCTATGTCTGGGCTCCCCCATATTTGAGTTATCATTGTGAATACTTGAGGATCTAGTTTCCACTCGTGAGGATCCATGAAATTTCTGCTTAGTTCGTCTGCCAATGTGTTTTTCTTTCCTGGCAGGAATTGTGCTTGTAGTTGAACTTGGTAGGTCAGTGCTGTGTTCCACAAGGTCATTGCTTGCCTGCATAGGGGGTAGGAATGTGTGCCCCCTTGTTTGTTTATGTACCACATCACTGTGGTGTTGTCCGTCTTTATTAGGAGTTGTCCTGGATGTAGGAAGTCCTTGAGAGCTGTTAGGGCATTTTGAACAGCTAGCATCTCTTTTTGATTGATGTGGAGATGCATTTGATCTGCAGACCATTTGCCCTGAATACACTGTCCTGCCATGTGTGCTCCCCAGGCGTAAACCGATGCATCTGTTGTTATTGTTTGCCTGGCTGTGGGTAAGGTAAAAGGCTGACCCTTGTTGAGGTGACATGCTTCAGCCCACCATAGAAACTCCTGTTGAAGGCAGGGAATGAGTGGTATTATTGTTTCCAAGCTGTGGCTGTGCTGAGTCCATACGCTTTTCAGGTACCATTGTAATTTCCTCATATGCAGTTTGGCATATGGTATTAGTAGTATGCAAGATGCCATGAATCCCAAGGCCTGCAGAATTTTTCTTGCAGTGATTGGGTCTTTGTTGCCATCATTTTGAAATATTGAGTCATTTGTCTTTGCTTGTCCGGCATGAGATAAGCCATCTGGGCTGTTGTATTTAAGCTGGCACCCAGGAATATTATGTCTTGTGAGGGCACTAGTTTTGACTTCTTTTCGTTTACTGTGTACCCTAGACAACTTAGTAGGTTTTTTGCAAACGCCAGATGTTTTAAAAGAATGTCCTTGCTTTCTGCTTGAATAAGGTAGTCGTCCAGGCATGGATATATTTGAATTCCTCTTTGAATGCAGTATGCAATTACTGGTGCCAGGCATTTTGTGAAGATCCTGGGCGCAGTAGATAAGCCAAAGGGCAGTGCAGAGAATTGGTAATGAGTTGAACCTGCTATAAATCGGAGGTATCTTCTGCAATTTTGTCTGATAAGGGACATGCAGGTATGCCTCCTTGAGGTCCAACGTTACTAGCCAAGCCTTCTTGCCCAGCATGGGAAGAAGTTGCTGTAGTGTTAGCATCTTGAATTTGGGTCCTTCCAGGTAAGTGTTTAGAATTGAAAGGTTCAGAATGGGTCTCCAGGCTTTGTCCTTTTGGGGAACCAGAAAGAGTCTTAAGTAAAATCCTTGTCCTTGCTCCTGTGTAGGAATCTGTTGAATGGCTCTCATGCCCATGAGTGCTGTAATTTGTCTTTGAACCTCTGCCCATTCATTTGGTGGCATGTTTGGCATTCCTTTTATCCTTGGTAAAGTGTGAAAGTGGAACCTGTATTCTTGAGTTACAATATTTAGGACCCATTTGTCTTTTGTGATGATGTGCCAGTTGCCTGCAAAAAGTGCAAGTTTCCCTAGACCTGTCTTCTTCTCCTTTTTGGGTTGTGGCACCCCATTGTCGAGGCTTGTAAGAGCCTTGTGGCTGACCTCTGCCCCTTGGGCATCTGTATTTGCCCCTCTGTGGTCTGTCAGAAGTTGGAAAGGACCAGTTTGTGGTTGGCCAATTTCTGCAGAAACGAGGGGGTTGAACCTGTAAAAAATCCTTGACCGTCTGCATAGATTTTTGCCTTATCCTCCATTTTCTTTAAAACCTCTTCTGCTTTTACACCAAATAAAACATCCTGCTGTAAAGGTGCATCCAATAACTTTGCTTTAACATGATCAGGCAAAGTTTGTTCTTTTAACCAAACATGCCTACGAATGACAGACCCTGTAACTGGTGCTCTACAAGAAGCTTCCAATGAATCAAATCCACGTTGTAAAGTATGTTTTCCCACTTGTTCAGCTGCATGCAACAAATCTTGCATTTCCTTGTAATCAGGCTGCTCTGTATGTGTGATCATTTTTTGTTTTAATTGAGACATCAAATATTGTTGATATTTCAGCATGTGAAACTGGCAATTTAAGGCCCTCATAGCTAGAGTAGCTGAGGTATATACTTTCTTTCCCCATCTGTCTAGTGCCCTAGAATCCCTTTCAGAGGGTACAGGATTTTTAGCAATAGAGGCCTTAACCCCTTTGGGACCCTGGGAAATGGTTTCTGGGTCAGCAACAGGGCTTTTATATAGGAATTTGTGAGAGTCAGGGACTCTGTAGTATCTGTCTGGTTTGGCTGGTGCAGGAGGTAATGAATCTGGGTTAAGGCTAGATTCTGAATAAACATCATCCACAATGTCTAACACGGGTGGAATAGCAAGTGGTCTGTGCTGGGGTAGTAAAAGGAACTCTCTGAGCCTTTTCTTAGAATCAGAGTAATCCTGGCCTTCCCAGTGGAAATGTTCCCTCATGGTATGTGAAGTTTCCCCAAAAGAGTAGTCTTCTGGGGGAGATGCTGAGGGAATAGACTCTTCAGCATCAGAGTCTTCATAAGGGGGAAGAGAGTATTCCTGTTCCTCAGAAGAATCTGAGGAAATGGAGACCTGGTCAGACGAAGCATAGTCCTCCTCCTCTCTAGGCCTTTTGTCAGGAGGGCGATGGGAACCCCTGATGAGGGTAATTAAGTCTTCAGCCATTTTAAGCATCTGTTTCGTAGGCATGGGGCCTTGTACTGGAGACTGCTGTACAGGCTTCCTTACTTTTAAAGGAGTTTTCAGCTTTGCATAGGATTTAATAGTAAGTGTAGTCGGTCTGAAGACACCTTCAGCAACTGAAGGTGTTTCAACTGCACCAGAATCCCCTTCAACCATGGAGTCGGTAGGGCCTAAAGATAAAGGCTCTGGAGGCCCAGCAAGCTCCGCTTGGGAGTCGGATGCAGCCTGGGGTTCTAAATCAGCGGTCATCAGGGGCTGCGTAGGCACCTCACTGAAAACCGGAGAACCGGCGACTGGCCTAGCAGAGGCCTTGGAGTCTGGTTTGGGTCTCGGCTGCCTGTCCTTATCTTTGCATTTTTTTATGCATCCCAGTCATTGGTTGCTCCGACGGCATGGTATAATTAAATTTTCTACTAAAATAATGTCGGGCGAATCAAACCGACGTTTAATAGTTTGTTTGTTAAACCTAGCACAAAACCGACAACCTGTGATGTCGTGGTCTGGGCCTAGGCAAGGAATACAATAAGAATGAAAATCCTTATGAGGTATTTGCTTCCCACAAGAAATGCAATTATTAACTTTTTCTGACATCGGTCTGAGGCAAGAAAAGGTTCCCCAATGGGGTACTTAGCTTTATTGAAGACTTTGGTCTGAAATTCGATTTGAAAATCTCAGGAGTTGGCCGACCGGCACTTACGAACTGCTTCTGCTTCGGGCACCGCGCGGCAAGAAAGACTGAAGAAAATGGCGTCGGATGCACCTTATATACTCCTGGCGCACTGACGTCAGGGAAGAAGTGACAGCAACCGACACCGGACCAAGACTTTGGAACTCTGGCCGACTGCAGGACCGCCTGATGGCAGGATAACCCAAGTGTGATGACTGCAGCAGAGTAACACGATGAACATCTAGGAGCCATAATCGAAACTCCTAACGATGTGGGCATACTACAAAAGGGTCTCACTGAGACAGATGCCTGGTGTCAAAGCCATGGCCTGAAGCTCAATGCCAAAAAGCGTATTGTCATCCCCTTTGATAAAAACTATGTACCCATGAACTACCACATAAGTGGTAGTCTACTTAATGCCAAAAGTGTGATAAGAGACCTTGGGACACAGGTGGACAATAGTCTCTCCTTTGATAATCACATCGCCACAGTGGTCAGGAAATCCTTCTATGTGGCTCACCTCATCACAAAAGGTTTCTCATCCAGAAAAAAAGAGGTCATTGTTCCCCTCTACTCATCACTCATTAGACCCATTATAGAGTACAACGCCCCTTTTGGTATGTCCTCACAAGACATCTACAACAACTGGAAAGGCCACAGAAATACCTCACAAAGAGGATTACTGGCCTCAAACAGATGCCCTACGTAGACAGTCTCAAAAAAACTCCAGCTTTACTCCATTGCATATCGCCTACTCAGAGGCGATCTCTGCCTAACATACAAAGCTATGTCAAACCCAGAGCTGTTGGACATGCTACACTTAAAGAAATCCCAATCCCTCCAAGCTACACACTCTGGGGACCTAAACCTTGTCACCACAATAAACAGAACATGCTGGAGGGATAGATTCCTGTCCCAGAGACATCCCATACTCTGGAACAGACTATATATCTATGTCAAACAGAGCTCCTCATTAGCACTCTTCAAGAAAAATCTTGATTGGATGGGAAATAAGAAATTCACCCCAGGGATCACTTCTGTGGCTCTGCTGGACAGGGCCACATGAAAATAATTTTCTTGGGTGGCGAAAGCCAGGGTACCTTTTTGGCTAGGCTTATATAGGCCTAGGACTAATAGCCTAGTACCTACCTATGAACCTATGAACACCATGCCTGCAAATGGTTATTATCCTGGTCATGACTGTGGAATTTCCACAGACTCTCACCATGGGACAAGCCTTTAGTGTGCATGCAATCAATCCCATATTTCTTTAATTTCCCTGCCATAGACATCATTAGGCCTCAAAACTGCTGACCACCGCACTGAGCATTGCCAATGGTCAGAGCAGAACAGCTCAACCCCCATCATAAGAGGATGCGATCTGTAACTACCCACAATCTGCTAATAGAGTAAATGGTTACCAAATACATCTGTCAAACAATCCATATAATAGTGTTGCTGTCAGCTATCACCTTATTCCCCCATAAGCATGTGCAAATGATGGTTGTGTCCTTCCCAACCACTTAACCTGTGTGGTCCAGTTTATATGTGATGCACAGCATGGCCAAGCTATGTACTCCCTTACATAGCCTGGATGTGAAAGTGCATGCATCATTTTACAGATTCATATGAGAGTACTAAACTATCATTTCAAATGGGTTATTTTTAAGCCTTGCTATGCTTCATGTTTGTCATCCAGCTGTGTTATCCCATACATGTTTAACTATCCTTGTCATAGCTATACCTAAATACTTCTCATTTTTAGCAGATTATTTTGTTTGAGTTTCATCTTCAGTGTATCAGGGGTTCATATTGTATGGTAGGGTGTTTAAGCACTGCCTCTGTCCATTAGGGGTATATAGGGGTCAGTCTTGGGATAAATTTCATATTTCCCATCCATTGGTCCAAATTACATTTAAATATGATCATGAAAGAGCTTTGTTTTATGTATATGGGGAGTATGATCTACAGTTGCAGCATCATTTGCGAAATGTAACTGTCCCTCTAGACTGCTCTGGTTATGTTGCAGAAGAGGTTGAGGTGTCTGGACGTGGCATTTTTAATGCCATTTGATGTTTAGTTGTACAGTAGGACTGTTATTACTGGGTCTGTGAATGCCTTATAAGCCAGGCATTGGTTGCCTCTTAGTAGTCTGTATGAGACCGAGTATAGCGACAGGGCTTTAAGGCAGTCCATGTAGGTCATGTGTCTTAGGCCCACTAGTCCTTTTGTAATGAACCTCTGTGGACCCTCCAGTTGTTTTAAGTGACTGGACAGGTACATACCAAAGGAGGCACTGTACTTTATTATGGTCCTAATGGCAGCTGAGTAAAATGGGACAATTGACCTCCCTGGACCTAGAGGCCATCCCTTTACTTATAAGAGGTGCACTATAGAAGGACATCTTCACAGCAGTGGACACGTGTTGATCAAATGTTTGGTCACTGTCAATGTAAGTGCCCAAATTCCTGACTACTGGGTGTATTCTTAGGGGCATATTGTCAATGTGATAATTCCCAAGGGTAGTCAATATTCCAAAGGACACAATAGTGTACTTTGGGCAATGCGATTTAGTTCATAAGTCTGACACTAGTTATTTGTTTGGACAAGCCCTCCTGTAGCATTGCTGAGTCAATGGGGATTCAGTGAGTGCTACAAAACTGATCAATCATAGGGCTTTGATATTTGCTTTGACTACTGAGAAGTAGATGACAAATAAGAGCGGCCGCAGACCGATGGAACCCTACATCTGAAAGATCTTTTAGATGATGTGGTGGTAAGCCCTATCCTAACTTCCTGCATCCTATCTGTAAAACAGTTTCCAACCCATAGGGTGATGTATAAATTTATTCTTAGTTTGGAAAGCTTATCCACAATACCCAAGTGGGGTACTAGCCAAGTCAATGTAGGCAGTGTGCACAGTCTTCCCTATGTCCAACGCTTTGGTGACTTTTTCAAAAAAGCCCACTAGGTTGAGCAGATATAACCTGCCCTTGAAAGAACCAAACTATGATGAGTCTGGTATCTGAAGATTTCCTATGGCCTTATCAATCAGTTCCATAGGTCTTTCTATGGCTTTATATATGAGGCTGGTAAGACTTAAAAGACAGTAATTGACCTGGTCAGTGGATGGTTCTCCGGTGTGTAATGGGGTGACTGTTGCTGTCCTCCACTTACTTGGTACAAAGCAAGTTTGGAGGTTGAGGTTGGATTGTGTTGTTAATGGCATAGAAATACTTTGTTTCGATCTTTTGAGCTTTTCGACTACTGTTTGTGCCTATATTACTGTTTTATTACCTTATTTTCCTGTTTTTGTGAGCTTATATTGTTGATTGCACTTGTGGGCTAAAGTATTGCTTAAAAGTAACAAACAGGCTAATACACTCAAGTGTACCAGCCTTTGATAGCAATTTAGTCGAAAACAAAGCATTTACTGCATTTTTTCTGTCTGTTTGCAAAAAAAAAAAAAAAAATATTTCTCCTTTCCTAAACTTTCCTAGCTAGTTGTTCCAGTGATCAGATTTTGCTGATCCCTGGGCTTTGTATTTGGTTTCTGTGTTCCTCCATTTTCTTGTGTGGCCAGAGGTAGTTTCTTTACTCACCAGTGGGAGTGGGGAGTACTGAGCTGCTTGTTTGTCCTCAGAGGAGGGGTTAGAAGCAGCAACTAGTAATTTGTCGGCCATTTTGGGTCATTTCCTGTTTTTTCCAGCCCCTGCTATAAAGCACGTTAAGTAGGCTTTAGCTGAGCTGCAACCGTTACACACTAGGGCAGCGCGGTTAATCAGATTTAAACTATTAGGGCTACCTAAAGTCCACTCTTCAAATTTTCCCTTAAAACTACCTTCCTCAAAGTATACTACTGTTCTATTTAGTGTATCCTACAACTATAAATTATCTCTACTTGACTCCCAAGTAGACTATTCTCTATCTGTATAGAGAAGCACTTGCTCCTACAGTACTTATCACCTCGATACAGCACTCTTGTTATAGAAAGTACCCCAAAAAGCAAACCCCATTTCTCGGTCACCCACATCCCCAGAACCTTTTCTTAAGTTTTTCTGTCTATTCCTTCTAGCATGTCGAGGATCAGTTGCTAATGTCCTCTCCTGCTCAGCTGGTGAACCTGGGAATATTGAGGCAATGTTACAATTGCCTCATGTACACAGACAACCCTCTCCTCCTCCCACAAAACACAAATACATGCGAGAGATGCAACTATACGGCCAAACTGGAGGCTGAGCTCTCTCAACATAGGACTGGCATGACCAGACAGGAGGAGAAGGTAACCACACACACACTATAGACCCAGTCTCACATAATACCATCACAACCTCAAATCATACACATAAACACACAAAGACATACTCGGAGGCTCTGATCAAAAATCTACCAAAACAGCAGAGGCCACCAAAGCAGACACCCAAACAACTACCACCTCAGAACACAACACCTGCAACACATAGACCACACAGTCAGAGTGTCAAGCAGTCACAGCCCTTAAGGCCAAACACAATGCCAGACACACTAGTCATTGGTGACTCCATAGTCAGACACACTGACGTCCCGCTCACCAGACTGAGTAAGGAGAAGGTCACAGTAAGCTGCCTGTCGGGTGCTAGAATCCGCCACATAACGCATGCACTCAGGTCTCTCAACAGCAGGTACAAGTACGACTCAATCATTGTCCACGCTGGTGTTAACGACCTGAAACGCACCTCCTTGGACTACATGAAAAGAGACATAGAGGAGCTCTCTGATTATGTAGCCCAAGCAGGTATGACCCTGACCTTGAGCAGTATCCTACCTTCACCAAGAATGATGCCACAATACAGAGATAAGATGATCAGCTTTAACAATTGGCTTAAACTCTGGTGTCATTCAAAGGGGATCCAATGTCTGTCTGCCTGGGATGACATGCTGGACAAGCCACGCTGCTTCGCAAGGGATGGCTTGCACTTGTCACCCTGGGATTCTGGATTTTGGCAAAGGCTCTTGCCACCCCATAGTGCCTTTTTAGGCAAGGCTCAAATTCTAAACCTACCACCCTAGAACAAAACAAAGAAAAAACTAAGGGTAATGCTGCTCAATGCCAGAAGTCTCAACCTCAAGATGCACGCACTTGAGGCCCTTCTCAGTATGGAGAACATCGATGTCTGTGCTGTGACAGAAACCTGGTTCAAGGCTCCTGAGAGCACCCCAGCACTATCAGGTTTTACCTCATATCATGCGTTCCGGCCCCAAAACCCGGACAATACCAAGAAAGGAGGAGGGGTATCCATATTCATCAAGGACACCCACACCTCAAGATTGGTGGCATCGCACGATGCATCGGAAACCATCCAGGTGCAATTAACCATAGGCAAGATTGCTCTGCAATTTGTAGCATGTTACAGGCCACCCTCGCAAACTCAGGAACCTCATATGGCCTTCCTGAAAACACTGGAGGGATAAATGTATCTCCAAACACCATCATACTAGGTGACTTCAACTACCCTAATATAGACTGGGAACACTACTCAAGCCCAAACACTCTAGCCCAAAAGTTCCTGGAATTCATAAACTCAAATGCCATGGAACAACTAGTCACCATCCCACAAGAGGAGAAAACATACTTGATCTCATCATCACGAACATGGGAGCACAATGTTCAACGCCGAAGTATACCCCTCACTGGTGAGATCTGATCACAAACTAATCTCGCTGGAGGTCCTCATCCCGCCCCCACCCGAAATGAAAAAGACCACAGTAAAGAACTTCTCGAAAGCCGACTTCACACTTCTAAAGACTAGTGTGGTCTCCTTTAAGGCCCCTGAGCCGGTTGTTAACATTACTCAAACCGCTGAATCACTTACAAATGCCTTCTACCAGCACCTGCAGGGCTGCATGGATCAGGCAATCCCAAGCAAAACAAAGACTCTTTGTACCAAGGGCAAGCGTCCAGTCTGGTGGACCCCAGCCATAAACAAACTCTACAACAAAAGGAGAAAGCTACTACAAGATAGAGCAAACTCCTTAAAAGGTAAGACACCGCTGATCACTATAAGTAAAAAGCTAAGAGCTCTCATAAAATCATCCAAAGCTAATTTTGAGAAAAAAATAGCTAAGGACTCTAAAGACAACCATAAGGCATTCTTTAGCTATGTCAGAAACCTAGGAGGAAACTCCCAGATATGCTCAGAATTAGTTCAAAATGATGTGAAGATTACTGATCCTACAGACATTGCCAACATACTGGCTGACAGGTTCAGTGCAAACTCCCCCCCCCCTCCGCCCCTAAAGGAGAGATATCTATACCAAATGATTGTAGCCGCCCAAACATCTCTAACGCCCAGGTGAGAACTGCTCTCTCCAAGGCAAAGAACACAGCATCCATAGGACCTGATGGTGTCCCCGGCTGTGTGCTCCATGAACTCAACGAGGAATTAAACCCACAGTTAGGACAGCTGTTTAATCTTAGTCTCACCTCCGGATACATACCCAGGGAGTGGCGCACAGCGACTGTGGTCCCACTCCACAAAGGCGGTGCCTCCACCGACCCTGGAAATTACCATCCCATTAGCTTGACAAGCCTTATCTGCAAAGCCATGGAGAGGATCATAATGGATCTCATAAATAAAGACATAGGGAACTTGCAGACTTTGGATCCAACCCAGTTTGGCTTTGTCAAAGGCAGATCATGCCTTTTAAACTTGGTTGACTTTTTCGAAACAGTCACCAAGGCCATTGACGAGGGAAAGGCAGTCCATACAGCCTACCTAGACCTGGCAAAGGCTTTTGATACAATACCTCACTCAGGTATTATTGAAAAACTCATCAACTTAAATGTAAACCCATACACTACAAGATGGGTTGCAAACTGGCTGAGTGACAGAACCCACAGGGTCAGAGTTGCTGGCGCCATGTCAGACTCAAAGCCTGTCACAAGTGGTGTCCCACAGGGCTCAGTCCTGGGCCCACTCTTGTTTGGCATCTACTTTTCTAAAGTACAAGCAAACACAGGAGGGTTATGGCTGACAAAGTTTGCAGATGACTGCAAACTGGGCGCCGTAGTTGAAAACACATCCAACACAGATATCCTTCAGAAGGGTCTCACAGAAATGGATAACTGGTGCCAGAGCCATGGCCTAAAGTTAAATGCCAAGAAATGCATAGTCATACCCTTCGGGAAAAATAAGGTTACCCCTAGCTACCATATAGGTGGCAATCCCCTGAACACAGAAGAAGTTATTAGGGACCTGGGAACCCAGGTTGACAGTAGCCTTTCATTCGACACTCATATTGCTAAATTAGTTAGGAAGACCTTCTACATTGCCCACCTTATCATGAAGGGATTCACATCCAGATCAAGGGAAGTCATAGTCTCCCTATACTCATCACTCATCAGACCAATGATCGAGTACAATGTCCCATTCGGAATGTATCTGACCCGACACTTGCAGCAACTGGAGAGGCCACAAAAGTTCCTCACCAAAAGGATAAAGGGTCTCAAAAATCTGTCTTATGCTGCCCGACTGAAAGAACTCCAGTTATATTCAGTTGCTTACCGCTTGCTCAGAGGTGACCTATGCCTGACATACAAGGCCATGTCAAACCCAGATTTGATGAACATGCTTCATCTCAAAAAATCTAGATCCCTCAGAGCCACAAGGGCGGGAGACTTAAACCTCGACACGGTTATTAATAGGACGTGCTGGAGGGATAGATTCATCACCCAAAGACTCCCTATGCTGTGGAACAAAATCCCGGTTTATGTGAGGCAGAGCACCTCGCTGGCCTTGTTCAAGAGGAATCTTGACCAATGGATGGGAGATCACAGATACACCCCAGGGGTTACCTCAGTGTCACTGCTCAACAGAGGCACAGCAAAATAATGGGCATAGTTTCTCCAAACTAAAGGGGTGGCGTAAGCCACAAAACTATGGGCTAGGCTTATAAATGCCCTCGGGCAGATAGCCTAGTATGAACCTATGAACCTATGAACCTATAATATTTAGAATGCATCATGGGATATTGTCAGGACCCACAGAAGCCATATTTATGACCTTTGAAAGTGCCTCCAGGACTTGGTCCTGTGTGATAGCCAGGGCTGTATGGTTTCATGATATTTTTTGTGAGATTACTGGGCGGGGGGAGGTTAAAGTCTGAGCTGAATATGTTTGCTAATGGCCACAGCTTCTGCTGAGTGTGTGCCATATATGTGAATCTTGGGAACCTCCCTTTTTATCAATGTATCTCAGTCTCTGTTGGCCAGGTAGGGCTTTGATCACAATAAGTGTGCTGTGCCTTGCTCCCAGTACTTTAGAGAAACAGAAACATGTTTGCTGTAAAATGCTCACATAGTGCTGTTCCTCCTTCGCAGTTGTTAGAACTAAAAGGTGTAAATAAAATCTTAGTTTAGGTCATAGGCAGTTACTTAGGTAATATTTCTATGAATATATAAAACAAAACACATTTTTCCAGAATGGTGAATCACTTTTTTAATTAGTTTTGACAAGAATTCCTCATGAGGTGACAGATGCACCTCACACTGCAAATTGGCCATTTCTAAAAAAAAAGTCTGTATGTATACATTTTTTCATATTTGTCTCAATATCCAGGAATATACTTTAAAAGAGTCAGACAAATAACATACTATGATCTAAACCATTCTTTCAGAAATCTGAACAACATTTTCCTAAGATGAAAGCGACATATGAAACCATTATACAGTATTCACACATCAGAAAAAACTTAAATCAACTTACAGAAAGCTAGGTTTCTTAGCTTTTCTTTGTGTTTCTAGCCATTTTATTGATGGCTAGAAACACAAAGAAAAGCTAAGAAACATAAATCCATAAAGGGAGGAGGACAGGGTGGGATCGTATAAAAGTAATTAAGTGTGAGCACAGGGTACAGATATTCCAAAGAGGGAAATTAAGCCAATGTGGTGACTGACATGCATGAATGGGTGTACCTTCGTTGAAGGTTGTGCATCAGGGCCGGCAACTTGGCACGTAAAAATCTACTGCCAGTCAGTGGACCGGAGTTCCTCTGTGGTGACCCCTAACCAGGAAAAGCCAAAAGACACAACAACCACTTGATACATTATAGGAAAATGTTTTTAACTTTTGCGGCAAGGAAGTCTAAAACAGAAAAGAAGGAAATGTGTATCGCTTGATTATTTTGACAGCTTATGTATATTTTACTTGTTTGTTTAATGAAACGTGATTACAAGCATGTTCGATAAAATAAATGCAGCCTGTTTGTTGATATCACTTTCTTTAGCTGATGCCATATATTACAGCCTAGGACATGCACTGCTTGTTTTTTGCCAAAAAAGCGTATTATCTGTAATGGTATTTCTGTAACAAACATTTATTTTCACACCAAGCTCATTGAATTCTTAGTAGTGCCCTGCTACTGTTGCTTTCCAGTTTATTTAGGGCTGACAATCTATTACGTTAAATATGGTATCAGTGCATGTTTCTGCGTTATTGAAAATATAGAGGTGAGAAGTTCTACAGCAATATATTTTGTAAAGCAACTCATTTCTGATCTCACATACTTTTACAGACCTTTCCTGTTTGGAAACAAAGTAGTAGCTAGAGTTGTTTGGTATCTAAAAGGAGTAAGTGTACTACACTCTAAACAACACAAGAAAGGATGGTTCTGTGTGGAGACATGCATGAAAATCTACTGCCAATCATTAGTGGACCGGAGTTCCACTGTGGCGACCCCTAACCAGGAAAAGCCGAAAAGCACAACAACAACTCTCCTGTCAGCGTAAACCAACAAATGATCCAGCAACTCAGCGATCTTCCTCGGTAAACAAACACATTATATAATATACATACATACATACACAGTTCGACATTTACATTTCTAGATGGGTTTTGTTGTACTTCCTTCTATTTTGAAGTACAAATAACCCAGATATAGGCAAAACAAAGACAGGGAGGGACATTTCCTTGTCTCTATGCATGAGTTGCATATGTGCAAAACTGGGACGAATGTGTGATTTCTCAGCGCTTCATCAAATTTCTTTTCAAATACAAGTACTTTCGCTTCATGTAGATGGGAAGAACATTCCATGGAAAAGTGTTCTCATGATACACATATGTAGATGTAAAGCGTGTATTGCGCGAAACATAGTTCTGCAGTAGTCATAGAAATTATACCTTGTAACTTTAAGTCTTTAATTTTATAAAGTTTTAAAAACAAATGCCTGTCAGTAACATCTAACTTCAGCCCTGAAAGATTCACCACTAATGCGCCAGAAAAAACAGACCAGAAATAATAGACAAAATTCATGGATATTGTACGAAAGTCTGTAAAGCTGAGAAATATGAATTGAATGCAAACAGCAGAACGGGACCATTCAGCAGTTATTTACTGTAACTGCCTGCTCGGGTTTACAGCTGAATATATCAGCATATATATAACAAAGAATTTACTTAAAAAAATGATTACATTTGGAGACAGGATGTGAGGAAAGATGCAGCAAATCGTTAACCCAATAGCAGAGTGAGAGTAATACAAAGCTAAGGCACAGCTGAGATTCAGAGCCAAAGCAAGATTGGAACAAAACATATACAGGATATTTATAGGCAAATTTACACTGTGGGTGGGAATTTGAGTGACGTGAACAAGTGGGCATTACTTTGGTGATCTTTAATGTCGACCTGAATTATAAATGCTGGGATTGTCCCTTTAAAGATACTGCAAAATTGTCAGCTAATTGATTAAAGACTGGCTTGGCATTATGCAACTACACCTTCATTACACATGCTGAAACATTAGCAGATGCAAGAACAGGGTTCAGCTTTGTTATAGCCATTCAGGTAAGCCAGTTACAGTAGTAGAGAATAGTGCCTAGCTGACAGCACTTTGTGCTTCCCTACCAACTTTGTTGTAGTGCTGCCCTACAGGAACTCTGGCATACTACAAAATTGTTATGCCTTCTGCTGTAGGATCAGACTACAGGGTACATCAGATGTGAAATCATGCACAATTTGCACACTGTTTATTCCCTACCTAGCTACTTACTAAAGCTGCACCTTTCATGCCTTGCACTGAGCAAATCAATTATATCAGCATAGTCTATTTGGCAAGATTTCATTATTAACTGAAATCATAGCCGAGCCCACAAGTCTTGTCTTGTAACATAGTACTTCTTAAATGTTTTTATTAGTTTAAGTTTGGAGAAGCTTCTCTCCCCATATGCAACTGTCACTGGCAGTGTCAACAAAATGCGTAGAGCTACTGCTACCTGTGGGCATATCTCCACTAATCCTCGCTTTTTCATTACATGAAGGACATATCTCCACTAATCCTCGCTTTTTCATTACATGAAGGACATCCAGCACTGATAATCCCTTTGGAATAATGTGACAAAGGGGTTTTAATTCCTCATACAGTTCTACTGCATCAATATCAGCAGATTCATTGTGGGTTCAAAGAACCTGCAAGTCTTTACAGAGCTGAAATATCTTCTCATCAGTAACTGCAGAGAGTTCCTGTATGTTGTACAGGAAGCCAAAAGTAGTACTATGAGCTGCAAGTTGAGTGAACCTGTCCTTCACAGATGACAGTGCAACATCAACAAAGAGTGTTGAAAAAGTTGACTTTAAAATTATGTTCAGGACTAATTAGACAGTCATCATTTGCTTCATAACCAAAAAGCTTCCTCTTTTTCCTGGGTCTCACCTCATTTACATCAGGAAACTTCAATTCTACTTCCAGTTCTTCAGCTAGGTCAATAGCAGTCACTTTTGCCTTTTCATACCCTGTGGCCCGGTACTCTCTCAAAAACCTTTTCAGTTCATCAAGCAGAATCACTGCTTGATCAATTTGCATGGAAGAGCTTTGCAAAAGTTTACTGACTTGTCCAACCTTTACTAATACATCATATCAGACCACCAGCGATATTAAAAACTTATCACTTTTCATTGTACTACTTAGTGATGCTGCTTCAGAAAATGCCTTAGGATCCTTGCCTTTTGTATCTTCTGCCACTGAAACTAAGGCATCGTAAACTGCATCCACTTGATATTGCACTGCTTTCACACTTTCTACCCTACACTCCCACCTAGTCTCACACAATGGCTTTACAGTTAGACCTGACACATGATCATGAAAAAATGTTGTATCTCTAAGTAGATGAAGTAAACAGAGTGTACATTCATTGCAGATTATCAAAAAATGAAACTGCATCTATTGATGACTTTGCAGCATCACCAATTACTAGACTGAGATTGTGACAGCCACAGGGTACAAAAAATGCATGTGGATTTAAAGATAAGATTCTTGCCTGAACACCAGCATGTTTTACCTTCATATTAGAGCCATTGTCATAATCCTGGCCCCTGCAGTTGTCTAGTGGAATACCCAAACTTTTAAGTTCATTTACCGTAATGTCAGTGAGAAAATCACCAGTAGTCTCTGTAAGCTGGAGGAAAGACAAAAAGTACTCCTTTACTTCCACAGTTTCATTGAATTCAGCAATACGGACAGTCAATGACATCTGTTCCTGATGACTGCAGTCAAGTGTACAGTCCAATATAATGGAGTAGTACTTAGCATCTGTTATCTTTTGCAAAATACTGTCTCTGACAGACTTGGACATTAACATTATCAGCTCATTTTGAATGTTTTTCCCAAGTAGTGATCATGGATCTCAGCATTACTGATACGACGCAGATGTTCTTGTACTACTGCATCAAACTTGCCCAACAGCTGCACTAACCCAAGGAAGTTGCCATTACCATTTGTAAAGAGATGATCTTCACTACCCCTAAATGCCAAGTTATGTTGGGACAAGTACTGACAGATTGCAGGTAGTCTTTCCAGAACATTTCTCCAGTATTTTTTCTCAGACTTTATCATATTCTCAAGGTGATGATCAATGGTAGAGCTATTTTTAAGCCTCAAACGCAAGTCACTCCACTTAGCAGCAGCTTCTTTATGTTTCACTGACTGTTCATGTTCTATCAGCTTTTGTCCCAAGTTTTTCCAGTCACGTGTTCCTGTACTAGACAGGGCAACTAAGTGAGCACTGCTGAAGAGTTTGCAACAAAAACAAAATACTAAGTCACTACTTTCGGAATACACCAACCAAGACCTTCTGACTGTCTCACCATTTGTAATTCTTTTATTATAAAAGATGATATTGAATCTTCTATGGTGATCATCATAGGGGGAACTGTGATTCATTAGCTGAACAGGCCCTGCAGCACTTAACAGACAGTGAACTTTATCATCCATGGGATCTGGCCATTTACCAGGGTCACTATCGACTTCCTTGTGTGTTACTGGATCTACTTCCTTATTTTCCTCCTCACATACATCTACTACTTGGTCAGATACATTACTTGCTCCTAGCTCTGAATACACAGGAATAGAGTCAATAGATGCCCCAGACACTGACTGAGCTCCACACTCTGTTACACTCAGCATTACCACCTGCAAGGTCAGAGCCATCATACACCTCTGACTCAGATTCATTATCTGTACATCCAGTACCAGTATTCTCAACATCTACCATACAGTAAGCATCTCTGGGACTTTGGCAGCAACTGTCACTCTTACCTTGTCTGGAAGAACTGCTCGGCACCTCAGAGAAATCTGCCTCTTGAAGCATTTCATTGCCCCTGTCTTGTAGCTGACTGCTGTCTAATGTCTGACTAGGCTGCATTAATCGCATCATTGAAGCATGTAAACTAGCCACTTGCAATTCTCTCTGAGACCTTCTTTTTCTATTTGCTGCACCAGAAAGCATCTCTGGACCTTTTCCAGGCTGTCTGTTAAAAATAAATTTTGTAAAGTCGGAATGGAAATTGCAGTGTTCATAAACTCCCTCAATTCTTAGAGCTGCCTACCCACCCAAGTCTTGCAATTCACCCAACTAGGCCTTGCAACTACAACTGGTTGTATAACGAAGTACATGTACTAGTGCCAGCTTTATACTGTACAAAATTAGAAGACAACAGCACAACAGTGTACAGGTTTCTCAATTTCTGGCACTAGACAGCCAATTCAAATCAAGAACCAGTCACCTGGAACTAGAGCTTGCATACCCATATTGAGCACATTTACTCCCCACCCTCATCCTATTATTTTACTTGTAAACATTTCAAATGCTACTACTGTACTGGTTCATAAAGTGATGTGATAGCTCATTTTTCATCTAATTTACTGTCCACACAGATCGTGCCAACAACGTAAGCTTCAGGAATGCTATTCAGTTGTCATGGAAGTGTTTACCGATTCACAGATGGAGAAGCGGTATTCATTGCAGAGGATGTGGTATTCATTGGAGCACTGGAAGCTTCAGAATATTTCAACAGTTGGTTCCTATCAAGTTCAAGGTAACCAGTTTCCCGAAGATCTATGAAGGATGAAACATTAATGTAAGCATACTGTATTGTACAAAAAAAAACAGCTGACAGCATTGATGCTCCCCACAGATGATCCTAAGTCACTTGTACAACTGCACTGCAGAACCTCCCTATAATATGCTTGTTAGTGCCAGTAAAACATCTCCTTGAGAAAATATAGCACAACAGTCTGTTCCTTAGATAGAAGAACCTATTAGACAGCCACACTTTCGTTTCTTTCCTTTGTACTACAAAATATTTATATATAAACCAGAGCATGAATTACTTGATGTTAAATCATATTCCCATTCTACATTCAAATTACATGTGTTTGCTGTGAGATCAGAGTACTGCAAACAGAAAACAAATTTACATTTTTGATGTATTTTAGAAAGTCACACAGAAGCAGTACAAATAAATCTACACCATGTTTACAAAGTTCACTGTTATTGTACATAGAGTCTCCAACATCACTCACACCCACAGATACACTGCTATTCCTCCGCTATGGCAAGAATGCCAAATAAATTCAATTATATTTTCCTATATGTTTTAATCAATAGGTATTTTGAACTTCAGCAGCATGTGATCTACAAAACCTACCACCACTAACAAATACCTTTGGAGGTAACTGCACTGATGAACTGTCCTAGACATTTTCAAAAGGAAAATCACAGCTAAATAGCCAAGCACTGTGGTATATAAATATTGCACACTTACTCTACGTTAACAATCAGTAACGTCATTCTCAAAAGCACAGCAGCATCCAACAACTTGTTAACACATTTCTGAGTATTAGCAACTCAAACTAAAAACACAACAGTGTGAGACTCAAACCATAAAAACTAAAAATCTGCACTGCAACTATGGTACTAGAAGTACAAATTTGCATTCAAATGCAGTTCAGGGAGAGTTAAGAAACTAAAACACAAAAAACTTCCAGTGCACGCATGCTCACTCAGCTTTGTTTCATGAGCACCCACATATTATGACATTTAATTTGCCACTGCTGATTAAATAACTGACAGTAATCTGATACACCAAAATTCACACAAAAGAAACTCAGAAATGTATCATTAGAAAACAAGTAAAACTGCATTGCCCAACACAACAGCAAAAAAATGAGCAAGAGTTAAATATAGCACTTTTGACAAAATCAGAAGGTAAAATCATCACAAATATGCCTTCAAAAAGCTGCACTAGCAATGCTTATGCTGCTATCAAATATGCGTTAACATTCTATTGATCTGCAGTAAAAAATCAAGTACATCACAAAATCAAAGCAGAATCTGTTCAGTCACATGACATGACAACTGTGGTAAAACAATGGGTGAAATGAAATAAAGCAAAAAGCTAATTTCATAAAACATTCTAATGACCGTTCTATTTTCCTCACAGTCCTTGTACCATGCAAAAAAAGAGCTCGATCACCATCCAATATGAATTAAAAGTAAATGTTCAAAACATTGATTTTAGTAGCTTGTGTTACAACACTAGAAAAAGAATCCCAACTAATATTTACAGTCACAACACAACAGGAATTTAGAAATAAGACAATATAGTATTCACCAAGGTAAAATGGTGCCACTTGTAAAAAAAAAAACAACTGAAGTACATACATGCAATATCTGTAAAGTGAGTAACTACATACAAATTCATGTTGGTACTCTGCTCCAGTTAGTATATGATCCTATCTGAACCTCTTTTTGAAATTAAGTCTAAAATAAAACCAGATTTAAGGGGCTATTTAGAAAAAATGTATACTGATCAGATCATCAGGACTCATTCTGAACTAAGACTGCATTGCGTAATAGAGGCAGTTCTTTTACCAGATAAGTTTGTAATTAGTAATAAACAGAAGTCAGATCTCACACCTCAAAATCCACCCTAACCTCTAAAAAGCATAATGTTGACTATAGACGCTTAATACCCTAAATGCTGGAATGACAGCTGTAAATCTCAACCAATTAACTAGGACACAAATTAATAAACTGTCATTATGAAAACAAACTTGTGAATTATCTCATGCTATAAATATCTTTGATTTCCCATTGTCTCATCAAAGCAGACTACAAAATAAAGGCTGGAAGCTCCTGATTACTTGGTTCTGCATCTTGCACAGCATTGTCCATGCTTATTAGTTTTAGGTGTACACTGGACACCAGAGTCATCCCAACCCACACACAGCAAACCAACACCTTAGTTGTAAAGAAAAATGTGATATACTCTCTGAATTAATAATAAAGACTGAACCCTGGATAAATCATGTGTCAGGTCTACTGAAAAATAATTATAAAATAACTTTTATATCTCTTACTTCAGAAAAATGAGCAAACAAAATGGTCACACACTGAATGAAACACCTTGGTTACTTAAACAGCTAAAATGTAGCAACAACAAGTCGCAAATAGTCAGAAGCGAAAACATTTTGCCAACAGTCTGAGAACATGCAGAAACACCTGCAAACATAACCCGGAGAGGCACACCAGTTAATAACAAACCACGACAAACTAAGCGAAAACACCAGAGCCTCATTAGAAAACACAAATGGCAGAGTGAGCAGGAATGGACCTAAAACACAAGTACAGACTCCCAGTAATATAACATGCACAACAAAATAAAGCAAGCCATTATAAAACAAGTGATTGTTCATATATTATCCTGTATTTTACTATTTAATAACATGTTGTAGCATTTCCATAACAAATATGAAATTTACACCATGTATTAATATAGCAATAACCCATGTCTGGGTGTGGGTAATGCTGGATTTACCCACAGTTGGTGTGATTTGGTCATGAGGGCGAAGCCCGAGTGGCCAAACAAAGACAACCGTGGGTAAATCCAGCATTACCCACACCCAGAAGTGGGTTATTGCTATTATACAATGACATTATTTAAGCAAAAAAATAATTACTTTTCTTAAATAATGGCATTGTATAATGCCTCGTTGCTGCCCTTCTGCAGCTGTCTGTTTTTCTGTGGCAGTTCTGATGTACTGCGCATGCGTATGCTTATGCAGTACATCAGAGCTGTGGGCAAAAGCAACGGAGAAAGCAAGATCTATGTTGCTTTTTACAAAGTGTCTCGCTATGTTAAAGGAGTTTAACATAGCGAGACAGCTTTAAAAAAAACAACGGAGAATCTCTGTTGCTTTTTTTAAAGCTGTCTCGCTATGTTAAATGCATTTAACATAGCGAGACACCTTTAAAAAAATCAACGGGGATAGGAAGATCTCCGTTACTTTTTTTAAAGCTGTCTCGCTATGTTAAACTCGTTTAACTCTGATTTACAACGTGCATGCTGATCAGTCAGCGTGCACGTTTTGGAATATTAATGGTGGATCGTTGTATAATGAGGCTGTTAATCTCAACAAGCAGATAAAATGAAATTTAGTTAAATAAATCACAAAAAGTGAAAATGTCTCACATACTCAATATGGAATACAGTTGGATATGCATTGGCAGGCAAGAATATATTTGTCCTTCATTTCTATTAATCTTTCCAAATTTGGAAATTCATTTTCCACCATAATAATATTGCTGCAAGAGTGCAAGTCCTAACATAACAAGCACTTACTTCACTTTCGTATGTATCTAGTCACTTCACAGACTAAACATGCCATTCTTTGTTTATAATAATTTACTCCCAAGTTCCCAACACTCATTTGTTTTCTTTCCCTTCATATTCAGTTTAAGAGTTTAAGATATACAATTGCAGTTTTAAGCCGACACACGACAGTCACTACCGATATAAGGATATTAATACGTTATGAATTTAAACTATTTTGTAGTTTGTCAGCAAATACAATGTGAAACATAACTTGATGTAAAGTTGTTTACCCATGTATGTTAAAAAAACGCGTTGAGCATTTAAACAATCTTATGAGGTGATGTGTCTTTAACTGCTGCTTCAAAAAAGTTATATATCAATTTACAGTACATTAAGTAGTCCCCAACACAGCTAAGGTACAGAAATAATGAAGTTGTTGCATGACCCTTTATTTTAATTTTTAGGTAGTGTTCAAGTGGCAAGGGCAAATACAGACCACAAAAAGCAACAGTCAGCACTCTATGTTTAAGTAGCCTTTTTGTAAATGCAACGCAATTCTCTTTATATAGCATGCTGCATTTAAACTAGAACAATTCAGGGCATGATTTTATGTGAGTGTACAGTGTGTCTGTGTGTGTGCGCTCGCACGCTCTCTCTCTCTCTCTCTCCTATTGCTGTTTAGACCACAGCCCTTTTCAATTTAAAAGTAAAGGCCATACCAGAAACTTCACTCTCTGTACTTCTATACCTGTATTTTTAGTTGTGGAAATTAAAACAATGGCGAGCTAATTAAAATAAATATGGAACTTGGTAGACTTGTCAAGATAGTGTCCCAAACTGCATCATTAATATACCAGCCTTCCAAAACATTATGATCTGTTTACTTGAGCATTTTGCTATTTTCATATACTTTTTAATGATATCTAAGTAGTCAAAACACTCTTCATCACTTCTTTGTAGGCTCTCAAGGTTTACACAGCGTATCCTTCCAAGTACTGCATGAAAGTAAGTGCATCGATTTTAGTGCAAAATTTAATGAGACCGCATATACCAACTAAACTAACGATTGGATCCTGCTTGATGATTTAGTTTGCAGTCCATTCATCTGTTTGGTGTGTGGTAACATCAAAAGAGTGCTTGACATAATATCATATTATTCCTTGGACCCCGTCCCCGACTTACCTTAGCCAAGCAAGCAGCACAAACAATAAATAAACCAAAAGGTGAAGGGAGGGCTGGAGGCACAAAACAAAAAGCCCAAACCCGCACTGTTTGTGTAGCCCACGTGGAGCTACAGAGAGTCAGGCAGAACACCGAAGAGTCAGTCACATCCACAGATTTCAACCTGGAAGTAACACAATAGCCAATAGATGCGCCAGCCTCGCTATCTCGTCAATGAAGAAAGGAACGAGAGGCGGGCGTGGGCTGGTTATATACGCTCAATTGGATCAGTAGCCGGGAGATCAGTAGCATGAAAGCATCACTGATTGGATGCTTTAAATAATGCTCAACAAGAGCAGCCACTCACATTCAGCAGATAGATGCAGGGGGAGGGAATGGAGTGAGAACATAGTATAGTATGGCTTAGAGGGCTGTGCTATGTACTGTGGATGGAATGGAAGTTCGGGCTTTACTACAAAGTGGGGGGAGGGCGCAATTGCTAGCCTACAATATTGACGGTGAAAGTAAAGAAATGTTAAACCATTAAATTGCACCCTTTTGAGGCCGGCCTGTACGGCACCCTAGGCGGTCGCCTAGTTCGCCTATGTCTAAGGCCGGCCCTGTTTATAGTAGGTTCAGCCTTACTATCTCTAGTTGTGGCTGGATCTGGTACTTCTGATAAGAGGTGCATTTGTGTAGGAGGTATATCAAAATCAGTAGAGGAGTCAAAATGTGTTTATTGTCTTGCAGTTTGCTTAGCAGCGGATGTCCATTGATATTCCTCCCCATCTATAAGAAATGGAATCTGGATAATAATGGGCTTGATCTTGCTTAAAGTATTAGTTTTTGATGATAAAGATTTATTAGGAAATCATTTCAATTATCCCACATGTTTAGTACAAGTTCCATATTTATGTCAGTGATATAACTGTTTCCCTTTGTTTGCTATATGCATTAACATCAGAGGATGTTATGGTGAGTACTGAATGAATCTTGCTGATGGACTCTACAATTATAAGCTGATCCAGAGGGACTACTGGAAGGGTTGGAAGTTACTTGGGCTGTATATGGGGAAGTGGTAGTTGTTTCTGAAATATTCACCTCCACCTGCCTTCTTGGAGAGGAAGAACTGCCAGCTTCTTGAGGGACAAGTGGGTCATAAGGTGTAAGGGTACAAAAGGTAAAAGAGGCCAGTCATCATGTAATGATTCTGGTTGTGAGACTGATCGTTTTTCTGTCTTAATGGATACATACCCCAGGAATGGGATTTCTCATCTGTGCATTTTGTAACATATTTACTGTTCTATTAGCCATGTGCAGCTGAGTCTTTATTCTAGCTGAGTTCTATTCTAAGCTTCTAACTATAGATTAATTTTCCTTATTTTTAGCTACTTCTTGCCAGTCATTAAAAGCTGACCAAGAAGAGGCTGGTATCGTGTCACCCTTCTGTTTCAATTTATTTTTTAGATTTTCTAAAATTCTCTTAACTAAAGTACGTTTTTGCAGAATATGTAAAAGTATATAATTTTTAGTACACTCAGACCATTTTACCAAATAACTACAGCTGTGTCTTCAATACTTATTCAACATATAGCTGCCTGGAGGCCCACTCTCATACGAAAAGGGTAGGTATGCAACTATAATTAGGGTCACTCACCTTCCCAGTGAAGGAATCCTCTGTGTTCTTTTTCTATATATTTTGTTAGAACCTGCTGTCACTTCTGACAAGGATACTCAGGCCTTGTATATATTGATTAGACTCCACTAGCACACAATTAAATAACTTAATGCTGTTAGTATGGGTGGTTATATATGCATCTAATTTCCCAGATGTGTACAAATTATCCAGTCACAAAATCAAAACTATTGAAAGTTTTAGTAAAGCTTACCTTTAGCGACTTTAGACTCTGCTGAGATTTTAAAATTGTGTATAGATACACCAGAAAATTGCCCAACAAAAAAACTGTCACTTTTGAGCCCACTGGCAATTTCTAATGCAGCAGCACACAAATGTCTCAAAAATCTGAGTCATGGCACCAAACGTTTAATGTGCACAATAAGTTTCATACAACACAGTTCAGCAGAGAATAATAATCTCCTTTATTGCAAAGAGAAACATATACATGGGAGACTAGGAAATCAAGGTCCTATCTCCTCAAACCACGGATTTGTAGAATTTTTATACTTTCTTTAATTAAAAACACCATTATTGTAATGATCTTAGAGCAACCACTGACCAATTAGGAATGAACACTACAACTTTAATTTTGCTTACTCTGATCTCCTGACTCCTTATTTATGATTTTCCATATTAGGTATAAGTTCTGAATTCCATAATTGAACTTTTTACACAGATCGAAACTTTCATCTCTACCCTGTCAATTACTAATACAAGGCAGGAAGTAAATCAGATACATACTGAAAAACACTCAAGAATCCATCTTGTAATGAAAGCATATTAGAAATGAAATATACACACTAACATATTTCCTTCTCTGTATGCCTCACCCTTCAAACCATCTAGCAGCAATTTTTCTTCTTAGGATTAATATTGCTTCCTTTTGTCTGCCTGCAGTGTAATTAAAAAAAAAAAAAACATATATTTTCTATTGCATTTTTGGCTGCCAATATGTTTGTTACTTGCACCAGAATTGACAGAAATCTTGCATTCAGTGTTGGTCTATGAAGATATTCAGTTTTCCAAAAGTTTGCACAATCAGTAAGTAATGCTTATCATTAGAGTTTCATAGTTTGTATTGCTCAAGAAATGCATGTTGTTGAAAAACCTTTTGTTCTGCTTACTTTATATTGAAATGGAATACTATCTAAACATTGCCTGTGATTTTGGCCCCTTGTCTGCCATTGTAAGGAACATTCTTGTTCTGCTTACTTTATATTGAAAAGGAGTAATATCTAAACATTGCCTGTGATTTTGGCCCCTTGTCTGCCATTGTAAGGAACATTCTTCCTAAAATGTGCAGTCTTACACATTGAATTGCTTTTTGCTGTACTATTCAGTGATTTGGCCTATCCTGAACTGCATCACTTTTACCTTTCTGCAGTGTCATTAAAACAACATATTTTTTCACCTTTCTTTTTCAGTTGCTGACCACCTTTTTTGCTACTTCCAGAAGTCCCTTCTAAGCATTCTTGTTCCTGATAAATCCCTGAAGATTACAGTCAGTTATGATATTTGAGTGTCATACTTAATCTTTAATAAGAAAATGCATATTGATGAGAAACATTAATGTTTTAGTGAGTTGGAGTAGCCTGAACATTGTCCTGATTTTGTCAGCCCATTTTGTTTTATTAACTTTGTAGAGAATTAGAGTACTGTTTAAATTAAACATTTCCCTGGCTTCTGAACCCAAGATTTAGTCTCAAGATTTTTTCCACTGTTTGTAGACCAAGTTTTCCTTTTCACTTAATACTGCTGTAAAGCCTTCTGTTTTAATTATATTTTGAACTGGATTACTAATTCTAAATTGTGATTTGGGGATTTTGTACAACAAATTAGTAGGCTTTGTTCATGATGCTTCAACAACCTAATCTAGCACTATATAAGCTAATATGCTTTTTTTTGGAGAGAAAGTTGATAATGTGAATGTGTGCCATCGCTAGGAAAATAAATGTTTGGTGAATAGCAATTTCCTTCAAATTTGATATCCATAGCATGCAACTCCAGAATGAACCACAAACTAATAAACCACTGTAAAAATTATCCAAAATGCCTAGATATCACCAGTAAGTGACTAGAATACTCCGAAAACTGAGAAGACTTTATTACATATAAAAACACAAAACGTTAAGCGCTTTCACCCAGCTAAAAGTAGGCTTCATCAGAACGTAATGATTACTAAATGCTGGTGCTTAAATTCAAAACTTGGCACCGAACATTGTTTCTTTAAAGAGACATACACTTGATAAAAATGTTCAAACAATAAAAAATTGTATCTGTCATACATATACAACTAATTGCTCCAATATATTTCTGTAAACCATAAAAATGAAATTAATAAAACTCTTGTTATGTGCATTAATTAAATATATGCAATTAATTCATCTTATTATTCCGTATATATAAATTCATAATAATATTCAGTATGAAATGTGTGTGTGTGAATCAATTGAATAACATGTAATTTCAGATGAAAAACTAAAGCACACACACACACACACACACACACACACACACACACACACACACACACATATATATATATATATATATATATATATATATATATATAAATTGCTAAAAAATACTAAAAAATCTACAACCTACTTAATATAAATATAAATAAATAAATATTCGTATGAATTGGTAATATACCTATAAAATAAAAATAATATATAAATGCAATATATAATATATGAGGTATAATAAATACAATAAATATGGTCTTGCTTGAATGACCCTAGTAACATCCGTAATCACTAAATAATAAAATGTACTAAATAATAACATTTTACTGTATTACCCTTAAATTAAATTGTGCATCTACAAATGTGGATGTAAACTGTAATCTTTGTCCTTCATCTAGTATATTATTGCACGTCTTATTTTATGGCTAAAATAGGTTTACTAGAGATGTGGTCATTAAGACCACATGGTGTAGAAGCATCCGTTAGAAGTTGCCACCACACTTCTTTATACCCAAGGAGGGTTTTGTAATCACCTCCCCTGGGATCCATCCCAATAGTTTCTAAATGGCAAACTTAAAATCATGAGACTCTCGTTGTTTTTCTATGTGCCTGTATAGGGCATTATTAGTGTCCTTCCTTCTGATGCTGTGTGCATGGTCATATATATGTTTCCTAAAGCATCTCTCCATTTTTCCTATATAAAAACATGCACATTGGGTACACTTAGCCAAATAGATAACCATTTTGGTATTACAATTACCCTGTTGGAACTTAACTATACTATTTGACACATTCTCTATTAGGATGGTTTCCTCTTCTAGTGTATATGAGCATTGATTACAGCACCCACATTTTGTGGTGTGTCTGCTGTTTTTATTAACACCCTTAACTATTGCTACATGTTTGTGATGTTCCAAGTAACTCTTTATGTTCCTGCCCATCTTATATACAAAATTTGGTTTCTCTCCAACAATATCAGAAAGGGCTTGATCCACCAACATTAGATTCCAATATTTATTCAATATACTTTTTACTTGCCCTACCTCTGGACAATACCTGAGAATACATGAACGTTGGTGTGTATCACTTACTTGATCATCCCTTTGTCCCATAATTTGGGTAGCGTTACCAACAATATGTGAATCCAATAATGGTTTGTACTTCAACCCCCATTCCTGTATAACATACTGCCTCACATTATTCATCATATCCACCTTGTAACCCCTCTCCTTGAACAAACTTGTTATATAATCCATTTCATCTAGCATATCGTCATATTGAGATGTCATTTGTGCTGCACGTATGCATTGCCCTTTAAATATGTTGTATTTTACCATTTCAGGATGATAACTGGTGTATTCAAGGTAATCATTAGAGAAGGTATTTTTATGGTAGATACAAGATTTAAATCCCATATCTTGGCTAGAAATATAAGTGTCCAAATAGGCTATACCTTCATTACTGGAAGAGTGTGTGAATTTAAGGTAATCGCTACTTGTGTTTAAAAAATTGGTGAACCCTTCTAATTGTTCAATACTGCCATTCCAAAGGATATATATGTCATCAAGAAATCTAGAATAGTTCTTGATACACTTGTAGTACATACTGGGAAAAAGAACCGTGTCTTCCCAGTCTAGCATGACCAAATTTGCAAAATGGGGGCACAAGCTGCTCCCATTGCAACACCTCTAGTTTGATGGAAGTGTTCACCCTCAAAATATATGAAATTGTTATAAAGCACTATTGACATACATTCCATGATTAAACATATAGTATCCCAATCCATTATAGTGTGTTTTCTAATGCTATTGCATAATGCATCCAAACCAGCTTCTTTCGGAATTCAGGAAAAAAGGTCTATCACATCAATGGTCACAAAGATGAGTCCCTCTTTCCATCCATCAGTTGGATATTTACTTAAGAATTCCCAAGAGTCCTTTACCATGTGTGGTATCTTAGCATATAAATGCTTTAACCACATATCTATGGCTTGCCCTATTGGGAAAGTTTTGGAATGACTCCCAGATATAATAGGTCGAAAAGGGGGGTCACTAACACTTTTATGTATCTTAGGAATACCTACTACCGTTGCTAGTTTAGGGAACTTAACCTTAAAATAATTGTATATATCTGCCGTAATCCTTCCATCTATATAAAATTCTTCTATATAGGAATCTATACGCTGGTAAGCAATATTGATTTCATTAATTGATATAGTATCATAATTACCCGACAAATGTAGAATATCATACATTTTTTTAGTATACTCCATAGAATCATATATTACCACCCCCCCCCCTTATCCGGCTTCATCACTCTGATATTGGGATCTTGTTTAAGAGCCTGAAGGGTGTTTAATTCAACCTCCTTTAAATTACTAACTGATTTACCAGTTCTCACTTTGTTATACAATTTATATACTTCCCTCGTGACTGTTTTTTCATACAAATCTACAAATGGATGTGTAGGAGGTATGAAAGTACTTTTCTTCTTTAATTTAGTGGCTGTAGTCTCTATGTGGGATGTCTTATGAGTGTCTTTAAACATTATAGCTAAATTGATTTTTTGAACAAATAACTTAATTTCACATAGACAATCCACTAGATCAAAAATGGGCATCGGTATAAACTTCATTCCCTTAGATAATAAATCAAAATGAGTAGTACACAGCAATAAACTTGAATAATTGTAAATTATGAAATTGTTAAAGCTGTGTATAACTCCATTGACTATGATGTCTTTGTCAGCAGACAATCTCACTGCATCTGTATTTAATTGTGATACTGCCATGTACTTTCCCCCCAATTGTTGTCCTTCTGCTTGCCTTTTTTATAATTGAAATTCTGTGGTCTTTCTACTTCCCCCTTGTACCGATACAGTTGTCACTGTTGTTTCCAACCCTGCTGAAAATTTTACCCATCATGTTTGTAACCCTTACCCTCATGGAAATTACCATGTGCATACTCCATCCTATTAAAATTACCTTTGTTTATATGTGATTTGTCATGTTTATTTTCGTTCCAAACATAGGCAAGACCATTATTATATTGTTCAACATCCTATAAATCTTCTTATATTTTCTCTCATAAATTTTCTGTATCTTCCTCTCAGCCACTGAAAATTGCTTAACATATAATTTCTCCCATTGGGAGTACAATAAATCATTAGTTATTTTAGTGTTAAGCTGCTCAACTTCCTGTACTAGCTGACATAATTTCTCATCATTACACTTTATTATCAGTTTCATAAAACTAAATATCATTACACTTTATTATCAGTTTCATAAAACTAAATCCAAACTCATTAAACATGTGATTGAATTCTGTTTTGCTCTTATCAGTAATACTGACACCTATAATCAATTGATTCACACTCACACATTTCATACTGAATGTTATGATGAATTTATGTATAAGGAATTATAAGATGAATTAATTGCATATTTTTAATTAATGCACATAACAAGAGTTTTATTAATTTCATTTTTGTGGTTTACAGAAATATATTGGCACAATTAGTTTTATATTTATGACAGATACAATTTTTTATTGTTTGAACATTTTTATCAAGTGTATGTCTCTTTAAAGAAACAATGTTAGGCTCCAAGTTTTGAATTTAAGCACCAGCATTTAGCAATCATTACGTTCTGATGAAGCCCACTTTTAGCTGGGTGAAAGCGCTTAACGTTTTGTGTTTTTAAATGTAATAAAGTCTTCTCAGTTATCGGAGTATTCTAATCACTTATTGGTGATATCTAGGCATTTTGGATAAATTTGATATACCTGCACCTTTCAGTGAGCACTCCTCCTGAATGGGCTAAGCTTTCAGTAATTGTTTGTCATACCTCTTAGCTGTCCAGATTTTTTGTTGACTGTCTATCATTGTGACATATTTAGGCCTGTTCCTTGTAAACTGCTTTTTTCCCTGGCAAAATATGCAAGGCTTGCAATTATTAAATAAAGCCAGACAGTTGAGTGTTATACTTCATATCCTTCAGAAAATGTATGCTTATGTAAAACCTGTAGTTATAGCAACTTTCTAAGAGCACTATCTAATCTTTCCCTGATATGGGCTCTTTTTCCCCACTAATATTTTTGTCTACTGCACAATTAAGTTGAGGGGTATGCTTTCTGTCAGTCAGTCTTGAAAATGTATGCACTCATTCCTGTATAATTCTAACCTTGTTTCTATTTACCTCTAAATTCATAGGTTTCTGTATGGGTAATATTTGGAACAAGGACAGATGGTATTAACAGTACTTTAAGTAGTTCTGATTTCCTTTATAGCTTTCGAATATCAAAAGCAGTCCAAGTGTGACCTATTTGGTTAGATTGCTGCATGCATTTATTTTCTCCTTTTGCAGTTTATATTATTTCTGAGGGTAATCTGTTGGTTTAATCTCTTGAAGTGTTTAGCTTTCTAATACCATCACAGGAATGGAACCCATTCCAAATTCAAGCAACAATTACAGTTCTTGAGTTCATGAAATTAATATTGTTTCAGATTTTCACCAAGAAAGCTCTTCTCAGGACTCACAATGTCCCCAGAATTACCCCTCTGTAATGTATGCAGAGTTAAATGTGTTGATAACATATTTCAGTGTGATTTTAAATTTTTTTTTTATTAGTTCTGTTGTTCCTACTACTATATGAATTGTTTAGGTATCTCTCTTCCATGTTTCTCTCATTTGTGATTGCAAATACTGGTATTTTATTACTTTGTTTCTGTCTGTAAGACACAGTATTCATCGGGTGTAGCAATTTTGGTGATCAATGCTACTTTTGTCTTTTTTCATAGACTACAGTATCTGGTTCTCTTGTATCTGTTTTTTGAACTGCTGGTATTGGATGATCCCATGTGATATAAATGTCTTCATTCTGTTTAATATGTTGTGGTTCATGTTTCCAATACTTCTCGGTTACTTCTGGATTGTAGTGCTTGCACAATCCCTGGTGCAACCGTCTTGCCACATTAGCCTTATAGTATGCAAACCATTTGCCAATTTGCCATAAGTGTATCACACCCAGTAATATGTGTGGAGCTGGTTTCCAGTTTTTTTTTTTTTTTTTAGAGAACCTGCAATTGTCTGTTTTTCTCACTTTTCCAATGGACTTTGTAAACCAATGTGCATGCAATCCTTTATCCTGGGTCACCATTATTACCTTTTCATCTTTTTGTTTCAACTTGCCTCTCCTTAAACCATTCTTGTTATCAAGCTCTTGTCAACATGAGGTTGTTCTAGAAGATCTCTATACTTGCCACTATATTTATGTGCTTTCTGATGTTCTTATCTTATTATCTGATCCTTCTCCTAGTATTCTTTCCTTTTTTTGGCACTTTGTTCTGTTATGATTTCCATTTCTACTGTATTCTGGAATGCTTCTGCTAAAAAAAAGCAAAGATGTCCTCTTAGATTTATTTTCCTCATGCTTTAGCACTTTCACTATGTTTGACTCTATTGAGGTCAGGAGATACGTATGCAGTAGCATGATTGCAGATGTATACATGTAGTCAATTTCAAGGTGAGCCATACCTTTTTCAAAGCGAGGGATATGCACTTGTTATACACTGTTTTTCATATATTATTTGATCAACAAGAAGCATTTTCTTATTTTTGTGTCCAACTGATTACTTTTTGGGGCTAGTCAATTGCACCAAAGCTTATAAGTTAGAAGAGGAACAGCAAATTGATTTATAGCTTGGACTTTATTCCTAGATGTTAAGGCAGTTTTCAATATTACTTTTAGACTTCTGAAATATTCCTTACTGAACTTTATTCTCATTTATGTATTTTTTTATTGTTGACCCTTCATCTATTCCCAAATATTTATACACTCCATCCTTCTCAAGTTCTGTTATATCATATTCCTGTCCCAGGTTGATATTTTCTTGCTGCTGCAGCTTTCCTTTTATAAGGGTTGCTTTTGCACATTCAAGATCAAATATCATTCTTATATAATCTGAGAAAATGTTAACTATTTATAGTTATGCTTTCAGATCTTTGTCTAATTAACTGTACAGTTTTAAATAATGCACACAAAAGTAGATGATATATCTTTAACAAAGTTGGTTTCTGGGAGTTAAACTATAACCATAGCATAATCTAATAGTTAAACATTTTAATTGGTTAATGGCAATATAAAACAGCAGCAATGACAAAGAACTACCCTGAAATACCCCACTTTTAATTTTTATCTGGTGGGTAATAATTTGCCTTTTGTCATGTCTTAGCTGTAAAGTGGTTTGCATCTACTTATTGTGTTAACTGAAGTTGTTCCGTTCTCACAGCACTGTGCGAGGCATAGTACAATTAAACGGACAGCTTAACACTTTAATAAAATCCAGTAAGAGAAAGAATCAGGGTTTCTTGTAGCTTTACTGAGATTTCTTAACTTTAATACTTTTTTTTTGTAAAACTGCAACACAATACAAATAGCAACATATCAGAATATATGCCACATACAGCACTTCTAAATACAAAGACTTACAACATACAAATTACTTACAGGAGATGTGAATGCCAGGACCTGGGAAAAGAAGATCATGACTGCATTTCATGAGGGCCAGAAAGAAAGCTGAGTTACATCACTTCCTGAGGCTTGCTATAATGCTGTAAAACAAGTTTATCTAACTGTTATAAATAAAAGGCCAATAGATGGCAGCAACATATCAAAAATGCTCAAACTGTACAACTATGATATAAACTGCCTGAATTGCTATGAAGGGCAGAATATAATTGCAGCTAGACAATATGTGATGCTGCTGTTACTTTTATAACTATAGTCATTCTTTGGCTTGCAGAGATGATCTTATGTGATTGCAAGCTAGGAAGACCATGAGGCCACCATTCAACCAGAGCTCCTTAATGTAAGGAAAAAAAAACATTGTTGCAACCAGTCAGGCCTGTATGAAAATGAAGTGTCATTTGGACAGCGCAGTGGTGCAGCGGTAGCGTTGTTGCCTCACAGGAAGAGGTTCTCCGGTTTGATTCTAAGCTGGGGTGCCTTCTGTGTGGAGTCTACATGTCCTCCCTGTGTTCATGTGGGTTTCCTCCCACATCACAAAGACATGCATCTGGAGCATTTCTCCCCGGGCTTCTGCTGAAAATTGGCTTTGTTCCAAGTCAGACTTTCCTTGTTAACAAATGTTAAATAAATAAAATAAATAAATTTGAGTTTTAATTTAAGAGCATTCATCTTGGTTCCCACTACGAGCTACACAATGAATCAGGATTTGCTGTGAACTTGTGGGTGGAGTCACAGCCAAAAGACTAGAATTTAAGCTCAAACTGAAAAAAAATGGGTGTCATGGCATTGAAATCAAAACAGAAACAGATTAAACAAGCACTGTGGTCATGTTTTATATCGAATTGGATAGTAGCAGACTAGCAGTAAGTTTTTTTTCTTCTTTTCCTGGTAGGCAGCTAGATATTTTGGTTTTGAGCAGTGAACTGCTTAAAATAATGCACACGGATGTGCAGTTAAGTAGGAGATTCATTCATCCTCTTGTGATCTTAACTCAGGATTGCATGCACTGACACTTGAGTTTTATACTTCCTATAATCAGAAAATGCATGCTAATGCAAAGCCTTTTATTCTAGCAGTGCTTTAAGTATACAAGAGCATTTTTTAAAAATGTGTCCCCCATTTTCTGACTTTATCTCCCACTAAAGTTTATCTTTGTCCCTGATTATTGAAGCTATGTGGAATATTTGTACTGTAGCTGACTCATACCTTGTAACTGTCCAAGTTTTTGCCTATTTTGTTTGCTCTGTTCCCTGAGAAATGTTTCTGGCAAAACACTGAGATCTGAAACCATTAAATAATGTCAGACAGTTGAGTTTTAGACTTCATATCCTACAGAAAAATGCACAATAATGCAAAATGTACCATTCTAGTTATTTAAAATGTATCCCTGATTTTGAGCCTTTATAAATAAAATGGTGGCACCCTATGTGACAACAGCTGCTTCGGCTCAGCAGGAAAATGTATATTATTGTCTTGTTTTATGTCAAAATCATCGAAAAGAACAGACTCTGGGCCAAATACAGAAGGAAAACTAAGTTATGACAGAGATAGCTTACTGGAAATTCGACATCTAAGCTCACAGTGCAGAAGGATTGATGGGCTGCTGTCTGCAGGGCCTGTGAGGCCTGTAACACTACAGAATACAATAGGAAAAACAAGCTATGACACAGATAGCTTACTGGAAATTTAACACCTAAGCTCACAATGCAGAAGGATTGATGGGCTGCTGTTTGCAGGGCCTGTGAGGCCTAAAACACACCACAAATTACAGGAACAAGGAATTATACTCAAAACATGGTTTCAAATTGCCTTGTTCAAGCAAAGCTGTCTGCTGCCACATACAGGAAGTGGAAAAGAAGGAAAAGATGTGAAAAAATAAGGAAGCACAGATCTTTTGCTGGACTCTCTACCAGGTTAAAAGCTAATCCATACAGGCCTGTACTCCCATCCTTGCTACTGGCCAATATTTGCTCCTTGGATTGCAAATTGTCTACATAACACTGGAGTTAACCACTCATAGCAAGGTGGGAAACAGCTGTGTACTTATGTTTACTGAGACATGGTTAAATAATAATATAAATGATAGTCCAGTCTATGTAGAAGGGCTTAAATTATTTATAGCAGACAGAAACCATGAACTCTGTGGAAAATCAAGGGGAGGGGGTGTCTGTGTCTATTTCAACAATAGCTGGTGCACCAACTGTGAGTTGGTTACTAAACACTGCTCTGAAAATATCGAGTTTGTCGTTGAAATGCAGACCTTTCTGTCCGCCAAGGGAGTTCAATGGTGTGAGCATCACAGTGGTGTATATTCCCCCCAGTGCCAATACCAGCGAAGCACTGAGTACACTTTACCAGTCAATCAGTGAGCTATAAAACCAGACTCTGAAGTTTACTCACATAATAGGAGGTGAGTTTAATCAAGCAAATCTGAAAACAGTTTTACCTCCTTAGTTCCAACATGTGATCCTTGCAATAAGGGGAGAGAATATCAAGCTAACATGCAAGGCCTCATCAACATCTGGGTAACTCAGATCATCTCTCCATTATGCTGCTACCAACATATAGGCCATTGTTAATTAGAGGAAAGCCATAAGGGTATGGCCAGAAGGAGCAGTCTCAGCACTCCAGGACTGCTTTGAAAGCACGGACTGGAATGCATTCAAGGAGGCGAATACTATGGGCCAGAAAATTAACCGGGATGAGTACACAGAGTCCATGATGGCCTATTTATCAAAGTGTGTGGATGATGTGACAGTCAACAAGAACATCATCACAAGTGAATCAGAAGCCCTGGCTGATAAGTGAAGTGCACAAGCTCTTAAAGGCACGCAACGCTGCCTTTAAGTCTAAAGACAAAAATGCCCTTAAGGAGCCAAAGTGAAACTAAGCAGAGGAATAAGAGAGGCTAGGTGGGCCTATGGACAGAAAATTCAGGGTCACTTCTTGGACCTGAGAAACTCCAGGCATCTGTGGCAAGGTATACAGTCTATATCAGACTACAGGCCCCTACCTTCTCAATGTGATGATAACACAGAGTTTCTCAGTGAGCTCAACACCTATGTCTGCAGGTTTGAGAAGAGAAACAATACAATGGCAACAAAACTGCCCACCAACCAAGAAGATGAAGTGCTCCACCTTCACCTAGCGGATGTTCAAAGGGTGCTGCGACAGATAAACCCCTGCTGGTCCTGACAATATTCTGGTGTGGGTGCTCAGGAGGGACTGTGCTGACCAATTAACTACTTATCTCACCGACATATTCAACATCTCTCTACATCAAGCCACAGTACCAAAGTGTTTCAAGAATACAACTATTTTACCACCACCCAAGAAATCTCCACCCTCAAGCCTGAATGACTACCACCCAATAGCTCTCACCTCCACTGTAATGAAGTGCTTTGAGAGATTGGTCAAAGACTGCTTAACATCAAGTCTTCCTGCAACACTGGACACACTAAAATTCACTGATAGATCCAATTGCTCTATGGCAGATGCTATCTCACTGGCATTTCACTTTTACTTGGCACACCTAGAGAATAAAAACTGCTCTATCTGCATGTTATTTATTGGCTTCAGCTCGGCCTTCAACATGGTCATCCCCCAATATATGATTGAGAAACTGGTCCTTCTGGGTGTTAGCACTCCTTTATGCAACTGGATTCTGGACTTTTTTATTGACAGACCACAAAAGGTATGTGTAGGCAACAACATATCAATGAGAATCATGCTGAACACTGGAGTACCTCAAGGATGTGTCCTGAGTCCCCTGCTGTTCACCATGCTGACACATTACTGCATTGCTAGGTACAACAAGAATCACATTATTAAGTTTGAGGGTGATACTACAGTGGTGGGTCTCGTCAGCAATGGTGATGAAAAAGCCTAGAGAGAGGAGGGGAACCAACTGAGTGGCTGATGTGACAACAACCTGGCTCTCAATGCAAATAAAACAAAGGAGATAATAGTGGACTTCAGGAAGAGACACAAGGCTCATTCTCCACTCACAAAGGAGAAACAATGGAAAGGGTGAAGAGCACTAAGTTCCTGGGGTGCATATTGCTGAAGACTTGTCTTGATCAATAAACACTAATCACATTGTTAAGAAGGCACAACAGTGTCTTCACTTTCTAAGAAGGTTGAGGAGAGCAAAACTACCACCTTCGGTTCTCACAACCTTCTACAGGGGTGCTATCAAAAGCATCCTGACTAATAATCTATCAGTGTGGTATCTGAAACTGCATGGTTTCAGATCACAAATCTCTCCAGAGGGTGGTGAAAGTAGCGTAGAGAATTATCAAGTCCATGTTCCCATCTATCCAGGACTTGCACTCTCTTTGAAAATAGTCAAAGACTGCACTCACCCTACCCATGGTCTGTTCTTGTGTTTGTCTTTAGGCAGGAGATACTGTAGCTTGCATTGCAAAACCATCAGATTTAATAGAAGCTTTTTTCCACAAGCCATCAGACTTCTGAACTCCAGTAATAACATACACCGTGCTGTTCATCGAGGTCTGGAGTTGCAATGCTGAAGTAATTCACAGACATATGCAATAGTTTTATGAAAGTACAATCTTATACCTTATGTGTAATATTAACAGTGCCAAGTTAGCATTCCGTGCAATTTGAAATCTGATTCTGATCTGTGCAGTATATAATCTGTGCAATATTTTGGGTATTAATGAAGACATCTAAGTGGAATAGTCTTGGTGCATGCCATTGTACTTGTTACTGCACTGCATAAATGTCTTATTGTTGTTATTGCTGGATTAGCATTGGTATATGTGTTATTGTTGTATTAATATTATCAGTATATGTTGTATGCACATTGAGTTCGAAGTAACGCAATTTTGTTCATTTGCACTGTTATGCAGTCTGAATGACAATAAAGTTCACTTTGACTTTTGACTTGACTTTATCCAGAATTCTTCCACTAAGAGGCTGAGAGGTATGAATTGACTCTAGTGTGTTTGTGTAAATTACTGTCGCCATTATTTTTATTACATTTAAATTACATTCAGAATCTATAGACAGCCAATAAATTTGGCTATAATTGCTGGATTTGGGGGCTCTCAGTGTCATTGTTCCACTGTGCTCAACCGTCTCTGAACAGACATATACAACTGGAGCATCCACAGAGATTCCTAATAGAGTATACTGCATAAACAACATATCCTATGTAAATCAACTCAAAGATCTGTCCCTGTACCTTCTACAATCTGCTAAGAAGCAATTTATGCCTGGCCTACAAAGCATCCCCTAATCTCACTCTGATGGAACTGTTGCAGACCTGCAAAACAAAAACCATCAGAAGCAGCAGAATTATCTAATCTAAGGACCTAAACCTCATCTTCAACATAAATAGGACATGTTGGAGGAACAGGTGTGTATCTCAGAGACTACCCCTTCTGTAGAACAGGCTCCCATCCCTGCAAATCAGAATTCTGCCCTAAACCAATTTAAGTGCAACTCTGACCAGTGGATGGGGAATCAGAAACTTACCCCTGGTCTTGCATCTGTGTCTCTGTTAGACAAAGGTAGCCTGAAAAATTTTGACCACACATGTCCAAGCCTATGCACACCCCTTAAAATAACACTAGGGTATCCAACTTGTCAGATATATTTTTGAAGCATGGTTAGGCTTATAAAAAGCCCCCCATAGTTGTTAGTCCAGTAATCACCTATGAACCTATAATTTGACTTACCTGTTATTGAGTTCAGTTGAACAGTCATTGATCTAGTTTGCAGGAGCAATGTTACCCAGAAATCAGTGTAAAATAATCATTGATGTGATTTGTGCATGAAGTTTCAACTGCAGACATAGACATTGAGGTATTGAAAACAACAGTAGCGGAAGTTGAAAACAGCTTTTCTCAGCTTAAATGCTATCAATGGCAGAGGATGCGTATGGAGGCTTGCCTGGAGTTTAAGGTAATACCGAGATGTTTACGTATTTTTGTTATGCCTACATATGGTATGCAGCATCCTGAGCTTTTAAAGAACTGGCAGAAGTTGAATTTGGATACAAGTTTTGCATATATTAGGATGCTTATAGACTATTTTCTGCCCTTGGAACTTTCTTTAATTGATTCAGTTAAAAGTAAGCAACTTTTCTTAATTGGCAATTTTCCATCCTCCACTGTGGACATTTATTTAGATGAAGTCTATACTAATGTGTCAGCGTATGGACTAAGACTTAAACAGCAAAAGGCACAAAAATTAAAAAGGGACATGCATGATTTTAAGAATGGTGCAGTGTTCTCCTGGCCTAGAAGGAATGTGCAAGAATGTAATACTAGCAATACTGAGGGGCCTAGTAATTTAAGAAATAAGCATGATGGCATTGCTAATAATGTTAATGGAGCTGGTGACCTGAGAGAAGGCCCAGCCACTGAATTGAATGCTACATCTATAATTATGTCAGCACCAGTGATGAGTGCCAGTTCACTCTCTACGACCTCCGGTGCTGCTACCTCCCCACAGCTAGATGTGCGTCCTAGAGAAACATTGGTCACTGATATTAATGAAAAGTTTTTTTCAAAATTGCTGCTCCCTATTCGAGACAAAAGGAAGCAGGAGAGAGGTCGCTCAGTCAGCAGGGGGCAAAAATGTCGCATGGAACAGCAAGCACTTTACTAACGCTGATGAAGAGGATGTGGGTCAAAGGCACGATGGATTAATATTTCATTTATCTACAAGGCCATTAGATATGGATGAGCATAATGTCCTGCAAAGAGGTTTGTCTTTTATTCCAGCAACGTGTTCATCTTTGGGTGAAGTTTCAATGGACATTTGTTTATTTGCCCGTAATGTTATGTTGAATTGTTATTTCATACTGAACAAACTGTAAGTACTTTTAAAAGACATAGTACTTTTAATCCGCCACTCAGTGCCACATTAGAAGTATTTTGCAACTTATGTGAGCATGATTTGGGTCTAGTATTGAATACTGAGCAGTCTGAGAACACAAAATGCTTTTTTAATTTAACTATCAAAGAGATGCAAGCCTTAAATAGGCTCCACAATGATAACTCAATTTATATTCGGCCGGCAGATAAAGGAGGTGGACTAGTGGTCATGTACTTTGATAAATATGTGAGTTCAATGTTACAGCTTTTAAACGATGACTTGACTTATGAGGAACTTGTTATTTCCGATGTATATGATGTGATTTATAGGGTGCATTCTATATTGAATGACTGCCTGTTTTTGAACATTATTGATGACAATATTTTTGCGTTTTGTTGTGTTGATTCTCCTTTGATACCTAGTTTTTATACATTACCTAAAGTACATAAAAGCTTATCCAATCCGCCTCAGAGACCAATTGTCTCAGGACGGGGGTGGGCAACTGAAATGATTTACGTCTATGTGGAATGACATTTAAGACCAATATTAGACAACTATTTGGTGGTCCTTAATGACTCTGGACAATTTCTGTCTCAATTATTTGATTATTGCTCTAGGGTGGATTCATGTGCTAATTTTCTTTTTGTAACATTAGACATATGCTCTTTGTTCACAGTGATACCAAACGACAGTGGTTTGGAATTTGTTAAAAAGTTCCTGCTAGATGATGGAACATATGATTTAAAACAGATAGACTTAATATGTTTATTTATAGAAACTATCTTGGATAATAATGTCTTTACCTTTAATAATTGTTCTTACAGGCAGACGATCGGAGTGGCTATGGGCACCTCCTGTGCTAACAGCTATGCTAATATGGTGTTGGCACAGTGGGAAAAGACCTGTCCTAACCAATAATAATTGTTTGAATCCTATTAAGTTCTACAAATGTTTTGTAGACAATGTTTTTATGTTATGGGAGGGAACTGTAGAGGATTTTATGTGCTTTTTAGAGTACTTACATGGTACTACGAATTTTCTTAAATTTACTAGCAGTTACTCTACACAACGGATAGACTATTTGGATATACAGCTAGGGAAAGATGCGTCTGGCAATATTATTACCAGTCGTTATAGGAAAGACTGTCACAAGAATCATATGCTACATAGAAATAGTCTACATCCCCCACATATTTTTAAAAACATCATTAAGGGTCAAGCAATGAGACTCTCCCAGCTGAACAACAAGGAAGATAGATTTATGACAAACTTGGGAGTATTAGGAGATGAGTTATTAGCAAGGAGATATAGGAACTGTGAAGTAGAAAAAGATATCAATGAAGCTAAAACAGGGGCAGTAGAGCCTCCCCTTATTTTTCAGATACAAACTATTGGAATTTAGTATCTGGATCAGTCACCAGCCATAAATCACCAATGGTAAATTTAACATATTCTAGCAATATTAAGATTATTTGTGACACTATAAAAAAGAACTGGCATTTTTTGACATTGGACAATACAATTAATGCTGTAATAGGAACAGAACCAACTTTCTCATTCAGGAATAAAAAGTCCCTGAAAAAGGCTACTTTGTTATAAGAGCCCTACAACTAGTAATAGTAGTAACATACAGGGGACTTTTCCTTGTGGCTCCTGTAATTTTTGTCATTAATTGATACACGTAATAGCTTTGTTCATCCTTATACTGGTGCTACATATAATTTTAAAAGTTCATGCGAATTGTAAGACAAAAAATTTAGCTTACTTGGCACAGTGCAATGTCTGCAAAAATTTTACATAGGCAAAATGAATAGGATGCTGTTTGAAAGAATGAGGGAGCATCAAAGGGACATCAGGAATTCTAATGTCAATAACTCTGATGGGGGGGCAAAGGGATAAAATCAGGGGCATTTTTTTTCTTATTACTGTAATTCACTTAAGAAGTTAATAGAACAACAAATTTTGCATCAAGATGCCTTTTTTCTGAACAATAAATAAGAAACTGTAATGTCTGACATTACTGACTGACATTCAGACTCTGCAGAGAAGACAACCCGGCCAAGAACTTTATATAGGGAAACTCTTGCTGTGAGGTGACAACGTTACTCCCTGTACCACTCTGCTGTTATCTAAATGCAAATAGGATGAATACATTTTATATACGGCAGGTCTTTTGGGATTTTACAGGAAACTAGAACATCTAGATAAATCACACTCAGAGACAGGGGGACATGCAAATTACACACAGGAGGAGTCCCAGACAAAACAACAAAAAGACAAGCTGTGTGAACAAGCAATGCTACTTACGGCTATGGGTCATGCAGTTTTTTTATCAACAGTTATTAGAGTGCAGCCTTGCCTACTTAAAATGTGTTGAATGAATGTATAAATGCAGGAAAAAATGAATAGTAAGACAAATTATGAAAAGACAGAAGAAAAATGTAATCTGAACTGTGTGGGTAGGCAAGGATGGGGTGGGGGTTGCACCGGGTGATGTGTTGGGGGCAGTAAGCAGCATGAGGATGCCATGGAGCCATTTTGCCTAGGACACCAGTTGACCTAAAGCTGCCCCTGTTTGCTTGCATTAATTTAACGTAAAACAGCTGATCACTGTCATACAAATGGTACATCCCTCACATAATAGAACTTAATTTTACAATACCTGTGAAGCAGTGTTATTCACCATATTGTAATTAGATATTATTAAATGTAATATTTAAATAGTTAAGATTGTATTTTTTGGCATGTGTGCTTATTTTTATGTCATAGTTTCTTCATTAACTTCTCATTATTCATTTCACAGTACGTCTTCAGCTGTGAATTCATTACTAATTAAGTGCATGTAGGCCAAATCAATTCAATTAGTAGTGAATTCTGGAAATCCAGTCATCCTTGCCATTAATCTTGATCAAAGTAAATAACTTTTTTGCTCAAAATGCATTACACATTTTATGGGAAAACATAATATGTGAATACTTCCCAGATAAAGTTTACTTGTACATTACTAATATCTATTTTTTGTCTATTTGGATGCAATCATTGTTTGTTACTGGTATTTCTAACCTTGATGGTCCTGCTAATGGCAAAAAATTCATATTTCTTCAATGTCAACTGTTGTGATAATGTATTTTTGCTGGAGCTGTAGTTTATCTTTCACAAAAGCTTCACAGACTTTTTTTTTACTACTGTTTTATCACCACACACTTGTTACACAGTCACAGTATGCAGTGTACTACTCATTGAAAATGATGATACATCGATAACTGGAAGTTTATGATTCACCCAGATGTCATTAGTTGTTAGCTGTGCTAAATCCGGTGATTTTCTGACTATTGCTCCTACATAGTGGTCAAAGGCAGAGCCTGATCCAGCAAACGGCAACCTAGGCAGACCCATTGGTTGGGAGATGCCCACTAGGGGCTGCCACCACATTTACTTTTTAATTAAAAAAAAAATAAATTGCACGTCTTCTGCCTTTGGGCTTGCAATGAGGATTTACATCCCTGTGTATGTCTAAGCACACACCAGCTGTTATTTCTTCATTAAGACATTCCTGCTGCTGCTTCTGTACACAGAATAAATCTGACCAAATGAACATTCCATCAATAAGTGTGTGTGTGTGTGTGTGTGTGTGTGTGTGTGTGTGTGTGTGTGTGTGTGTGTGTGTGTGTGTGTGTGTGTGTGTAATACCCTAGTTGTGGATGGCAGGTTAGTTACTATGCACATGTTCAAACCCTGTACCTTGGTTACAGGAGATAACAGGCTGAATCCTTTACACCAACTACCAGACAACTCAGAAATATGAGGTTTAGTGCATTTTCGAAAAATTGTGTGCTTCACTGCATTTTCAAGGAATTGTAAGCTTCAAGGGAAGAGAAGTTTACTGCTACTCATGTGAAATCTGTTTTCAGTGTGCAATTGTTTTGTTTAGCAAACAGTCATCGATGTTTCTGCTAGAGAATTTGAAAGTAGTGTTAGTATCACAATAGGTGGCATACTTACTTTTGATGCAGAAGGCTGTAGGTTCTACTCCCATACCATGTAAAAGGGTTGATGATACCTTGTTGTACTTCGAGAGGTGGGGGTGCTGCGGTCCTGGGTGTGTCCTTCTTTGGATGAGATGAGTAGCAACTATGGACCTGTTATCAGTTTGCCATCCATTCCCTATTGCAATATTACCAGCTTGCCATTTTTTTTTAATGTGACATAGGCAATTTATACTTTAAGGTTGACAGGCACTGAATTTGTAGATGAAACACTGAAATATAAAGTTGTTTGCCAGCTGCAACCTCTTCATTAGTTACCAATCTCTTTAATGTAGAATTATTCAGATTAGTTTTACTTTTGCAAGGATTGTGCATATTGATGGATATTGGTGGATTGTAATGACAGAAGTTTGAGTGACCTTTTATGGTTGAAATCTTCTGAAATGGGAAGTTTTGTCATTATTGGTTCGTATGTTTTGTTTCATTGCTTATTGGAAAAATGTTCAAAACTACAAATTTAAAACACATTCTTAACAAGTGGTGCTGTATTATACAAGGATTATAAGTTAATACAATCAGGATGATGAATCAAAGAACACATGCATGTATGCATGGTCCTAAAAATGTGTGCAAGGGGTCTATGGTTTGAAAACAGCCCAAAGGTAAACTTAATCCCCCATTAGCCAAGATACATTCTCTGTGAATGTGAGTTTGAAGGTCAGAGAATTTTACTGTTCATGTCAAGTCTGTTTTCGTTGTGAGACTGGATTATTTTGCTTAGCCAATGTTTATCATTTGTGCTGTAAAATATGAAAACAAAGTTTTAAATTAAATCCAAATATATGTAATCATTATAGAGCAAAGAAGAGGCTAGTATATATACTGACAAGATTTGAACAGTGTTTATGGTGACTGGGGAGAAATAGCTAAGTATTGGGACACTGGAATGGCTGCAGAGGGAAGGGGCTGCTCTGTTGGGGGGCCCCAAGTCATTACCCTGCCTAGGTCCTCATTTGACCATGATCTGGGTCTGGACAAAGTAGAAGGAATCTTCAATCAAGTTTCAAGGTTTGCTGACTTCCGTAATCATTTTGTAGTGAGTTACTGACAATACTATCAGCTGAGGAAGAGAGAGAGAGAGCATTACTAACCAAAAGTTGGTAGTACTATTTGTTTATTTTATTCTTTTTTCTATACACCACTTAATTTACAAGGGTTAGTTACTTTGCTAATGAACAGGTGCCAGAGGAAGATTTCACAATAATGCCCAGGTTGCAGTCATCTGCAAACTTAGGTAAGCATGTCTCCCTATTCATAGTCTGGAGATCAAACAAGCACATTCCAAAAATCAGTGGTCCCAGAACTGATTCTTGGGCCACATCACTACCATTATCTGCATATTTTATGAGGACATGCCAGCCACCATAATAATGTTGGTGTATTCTTTCAGACAGTTGACTTTCCACCATAGCAGATATGGCTTTACTTATAATTCACATATCTTCTTTACAATTTATGTGTGTCTTGCAATGGGAAATGTTTTGGTCAGATGAAAATGAGCTATGTGAACAGAATGAGCTCTATGAACAACCTGTGTAGCCTTCCCAAAGAAGTCCACTAAGTTGATTATTCAGTATCTCTCTATGGCAAGGTCAGACTGATGTGGTTCTAGCCTGCTAATGTTTTGGAGATCATAGTGCATGGGTTACATATGATGCATTCAGCGGCCTTCCAAATCAGACTAGTCAATCTAATTGGTCTATAGTTTCCTGGTTCACTATGTCATTATTCACATACCAACAGCAGCAATGAAATACTTTATTGGTGTGATCTGAGGGCACGCAAAGGATTTTCATTTCCTTATATTGCACTTCACTGCCATAATGTAGTGATGTGTAAATAGTATAATATGTATTTTGTTTAGTTGAACTCTTTTTCTATCTTTCAACATGTTATTGCCTGCATATCACTTATTTGGAGAACATAGCTTACCTAAGATGCAAACATAGCTACCTTCCAGGGAAAGGTAGGTATTCTGAGCTAGTTAATATTTTTGTTTTCCTTTACATAACTCTGTACAGTCTTATACAGTGATAATATGTGGTTGCTTGTAGTTTGTGTTGTGACATACTCATAGCTGATGTAGCCTTCTACCAAAACAAAGCATTACAAGGCCAGTGTTGGGGTGTAAAGGGATAAAATCCTAACTATGGCCCAGGCAACCTGAGTCTGATTAGTGGCTCAGGCATATGGGATGCTAACAGGGAAGGAGGGCTGGGTATGTCCATCCCTAGAGGGGAGGGCTCTCATCTAAGGTGTTGTCTTAGGGGAGGTGCAGTCCATAGAGAGGAGTAGCCCTTAGGTGCATGTTGGTGAGCTCAGAGGGCAGGGATGGGAAACTATGGATAGGTCATAAATCACAAAATTCCACAAGCTGAAGGAGTGATGGCAGGACCCTCTCTCCCAGGTCCACACCTGCCCCAACCCAGAATCCGAGTTAGTCCAGGGATAAGATTGAGGGGGTGGTAGACCTGGTAATGGGCAGTAGGTTTGTAGTTTGTGATTGGACATTGATTCTATGCTTCTTATTAAAGTAGTGTGTATGTGTGTGTGTGTGTGTGTGTGTGTGTGTGTGTGTGTGTGTGTGTGTGTGTGTGTGTGTGTGTGTCAGTGGCGGCTGGTGACTTCAAATCAAAGGGGTGCTGCAGGAGACAGCTGAATGAGTGGGGCCAAGGGCAATGGGTGTGGAGACAGCTGAATGGGTGTGGCTAACCAAAAAGAATGTGGCTATAATCAAAACCACAAAAAACTGGGACTTTAATTAAATATGCTGCCCTGGGTGCCAAACCGTCATTATGAGAGTCCAACCAAGACAAAATGAAGTGCAGAAGAAAAAAATATTTCAATGCATTGGCTACATGACAACTTATGTAATATCTAGATGGAAACAAAAAGATTGTGAGGCATGAAAAAATAAATTACTTTTTAAATACATTACTGGAATACCAGTCACAATAAAGTGTAAAAAAACAAGCAGCACTCAACTCAAACCACTTCTCCTTGCACTGCAGTTCTAATTATAATTTATATTCAGCTTTATAAAAGTACTAAGTAACATAATGAAAGTAGCAATCTCTGATATCCCCACTTGTAAAAATGTTTCTTATCCAAAAAAGACCTGCTGCCTGACAACAACTATATACTTATTGCATGGAGAAAACATGATCAAAGTAAAAAATGAATAGCAAACACAAAATAAGCTCAAGATAAATTGCTTAAAAGATTACTGCACAGGTTATGGACCACACATGATAGACTGGCATTTTGTTTATTTTACGGGTAAAGCCTGCAAAGATGACTGCAAGTCTCCAACAAATGTAATGAGCTTCTGAAAATACTGGAATCCTGTACTTTATTACAAATGCTGTCATATACACTTCAATACCTAAGACTTGTACGCTATCTAGTTATGTAAATATTCTCTGCATGGCAACAACAAAAAGGCTTTCAATGTTGGTAATTCTTTAACAGTATGCTTGTTAAAGCTTACTTGCATCTTACAATCTCAGACAAACTTACCTGATGGTCATTAAAGCATTGCTACTTAAACACAGAGCAATAGACACTGCAACAATATGCATTTTCTGAATAATAAGAACAGTATAAAAATATGACAGAAAACCAGAACATTCTGCAAAATCAAGGGCAGATGAAAAGCCACTGTAGTACTTGTGTCTACTTTGGATGGGGGATACTCTATACACTTACACTGCATAACTGCTCTTTGCCTTGCTTGGACACATCCAGAGTCACTACATGGAGGAGTGGAGTGCAAAGTATGTCACAATCTGAAATGTCTCTGGCTGACGGTGATGGCCCTGACACATTTGACATACCTCTCATTCTAAGAGCAAGAAATCTGGACAAAGCCATAAATAGAAGTGGGACAAAGCCCCAAAAATAAGGACTATTTTTAAATATTGCTCTTATAAACTTAGAAAGATAGTAGAATAGTAGGTCTTGCATTAGTTTGAATTTCCTGAAGGGTATGAAATCTGAAACTCAAATGTCTGTCATTAGTTTCTAACTTCAAGCTTTAATGATTTGACACTAATTTGCCAGAGAAACACAATTTTATGAAAAACAGACCAAAAATGTGAAGCAAAAATATAAAATAGCCACACAATACAGCTGGGACCCTATCAAAGAAGGGACACTTTTTAAATGTTAGTACTGTTTTGTTGAGCAGCTGACAAAATAAGAGACTCTACATGAATTTCTGAAAGAAAATTAATCTATAACTCTGATCATTGCAATTATTTATTAATTGTAAACCTTCCACATTTTCTTCCAAAAATTACCATTTTGCGGAGGCATTATTAGGAGGAGAGTGACATTTTGAGCCAAAATCAGGACAGCTGAGAGGTTTGGATATACCTAATTCTATAAAGCAATTTATTTGCATGTACCTCTCAATCTCTTAATGCAGGAAATCTGGACAAGGCCAAATATATTGGGGAAACATACAAACAGTACTAAAAATTGCTCTTGTATAAACTTAGACAGTTGATAGAATAACAGGTCTTGCTTTAGCATGCATTTTTCTGAAGGGTATGGAATCTGAAACTCAATGTCTGTCATCATTTAGTGACTTCATCCCTAAATTATTTTCCAGAAAACCACAAATTTTATGAGGGACAAATCAAAAATAAGCAAAAATCTATTCATTTGTGAAAATCTGGACAGTTGAGAGGTATAGTTCAGCTGGGGATGTCTGAGTTTGCTGCCCTTCCCTCCTCACAAAATCATGGTCAAATGGGGCCTCCCCTCTTCAGCCATTCCAATGTCCCATTACTTGGCTATTTCACCCCATTTACCATAAACACTGTAATGTGCATATTGCTTTACTTCTACGATGATTTGATTTCATTTAAAAGTTTTATTTTACATTTTACAGAACAAACACTAATAGACATCTGCTAAACAAAGCAATGCAGTTTCACAATGAAAATAGACTTAGCATTAAAACTTCTCGACCCTTGAAATTCACATTCATTAAAATAGCATTGAAACCCAGATTCAAAGAAAATATATCTGGCCAGTGGCAGATAAAGATTAACTTTCGGCTGTTTTCAAATCATAGGCCCTTTGCACACGAAAAATACATGTGTTCTTTGATACACCTTCCTGATTGTATTAAATTATATTGTATAATACAGTACAGTTGTTAGAATGCATTTTAAATTTATTGTTTTGAACATTTTTCCAGTAAACAATGAAACAAAATGCATGCACCAATAATGGCAAAACTGCCCAGTTCAGAACATTTCCGTCACAAAAGTCTACTCAAATTTCTACAATCCACCAGTCATCTAAATAATTCCACACTATATACCAGGGATGCTCTATACAGCATGCCTTAAAGGCACTTAATAAAAAAAAAACAAAAAGGCAATATGGATTTTTTTTTTGGGGGGAGAGCATTACGAAACACAATAGATACTCTATATAGCATGCCTTAAAGGCTCTACAAAGGACTCAAATCCTGTACCCGCCCACCTCACACAGAGGATGTTAGACCAATTCACCAACACTAGAGATCAGCGAAGCTTGGAAATAGTACCTAATATGTATAGTGAAGGTGGGGGTTAATAGCTTTTGCTACTAACTCGGGGAAAGTTAAGAGGTGTGTGTGTGTGTGTGTGTGTGTGTGTGTGTGTGTGTGTGTGTGTGTGTGTGTGTGTGTGTGTGTGTGCATGTGTTTGATTGAATGTGTGTATTTGTGTGGGAGAGTGAAGAAAGGTGCCTGTGCCAACACAATGCATGTGCCGCCAGTGTTAACTACTGCAGGAGAGTGTTGATTTGAACTAGCAGTAGTTTTTGGTTATTCAGAGACATGCAAATTAGCTGATAATGAGATTTTTTTTTCTCAATGTGGGAAATGGGTCACAACATAACACATCTTGTAAACAGCTTCATTTTACTGTAGTTCTTACCATAAGTAGAGGGGTTGTTTCTAAATCCTCAGGATCTTTTTCAAATTTCAGTAAATATGTGAATAAACAAGCACTTGGAAAGCAACTTGAGTCTGGCTAGTTACTAGGTATCTCCACCAAAGAGGACATTCTCAGGACTGCAGCATCCACTCCTTTAAAAGTACAACACAGTACAGTATCAGCAATGCATCAAAAGCAAGTACACTACCTGTTATGCTATCAACAATACAAGCAGACTTAGCAGAAGCAGCACTAAACCTATCTTCCCCTGAAGCTCTCAACTCCCTGTAAAATCCACGACACTCAACTGTATCTCTCAACTTTGCAGCACAAGAAATCAGGAAAAAGCCAAGATTTATTGGGGGGGGGGACAAAACCCCCCAAACCAGGGACACATTTTAAACATTGCCTGTATAATCTTGGAAAGTTGCTAGAATACAATGCTGTGTTACCACCATGCATTTCACTGCCAAGTATTGAACCCAGGACCCTGTGCACTGCAGTCAGAGCAACATACCACAATGCCAAATTAGCTGTTTCTGCAAAGACAGGGAGACTGAAACTTGACTGAAACTTAAATGGCTATCATTTAGTGAATGCAGTTCTCACCATAGCTCTCAACCTCTTAGCACAAAACACCTAGACAAAGTGAATAATGGATGAATACAGCCCCCAAACATATTCAGTGAATTCAGCTCTCACCGCAGCTCTCAACCTCATCACAAAAAATCTGGACAAAAGCCAATAATACAGTCCCACAAAATAGGGACAAATTTCAAATATTGATCTCATAAACTTAGAAAATTGCTAGAATAAAAGGTTTTGTGTTACCATGCACGTTCTGAAGAAAATGAAGTCTAAAATTCAAATGTCTATCATTATTTACTGAATTCAAAATCCAGAAAACCACAGATTTTATGATGAACAAAACAAAAATATGAGGCAAACATCTGAAACATTTTCACAAGTGGTGGTGGGTAGGGAATTAAGGCTTTTGCTATCTGCATCCAAGGTATAGAGTTTGAGCCTGTCCCTAGCCACCAGATAGATTTAACTGGGGAATTTCATACACACATACACACACACACACACACACACACACACACACACACACACACACACACACACACACACACACACACACACACACTTTAATGCCTCAGTGAAAAAACTCCGTAAAACACAGACACACTACCTGATGTCCATAGTAAAGGGAAATACAAATGGTCCTAGAAAAAGCTCAGTAACAAATGGTCCCAGTCCTGTGAGAGCAGCAGCTAGTAAAGCAGTTCAAAGCTCCATGACAAATGGTCCTGAGAGCAGCAGTTAGTACAGACTTGAAAAAGCTCTATAACAAATTGTCTGGTCCTGCAACAGCACTAGTTACTATAGTACAGACTTAAATTGTCCAGTCCTGAGAACAGCAGCTACTACAGACTTGGTCCTGTGAGAGTAGCTACAGGCTTACAGTATCCAGACTGCAGACATTGCAGTCTGATTCCCTTCCAGTCTATGCTGTTGTAACCACATAGACTTCTGGGACATCTGCAGTCTGATGCCTTGTTTCCTAATCTGGACTGCTGTTTAACCAGTCCAGATTAGGAAACAAGGCATCTAATTTTAGTGTTTCTTTTCCTTTCCTTTTTACAGCTGAGGGGCTGCAGTCCTGCAGTCCAATAGCACAATCCGCCACTGGTGTGTGTGTGTGTGTGTGTGTGTGTGTGTGTGTGTGTGTGTGTGTGTGTGTGTGTGTGTGTGTGTGTGTGTGTGTGTGTGTAGATAATAAAAGCTAAATAATTCTATTTCTCCATTAGATAAATCTGTCTTTGAATGTGTGGCTTGTACTGGTATTTGGATTTGGACTACAAGTGTGTGAACATTATTTTTTTTTTCTCTTCCTGATTTGTACTCCCCTACCATTGTTTTACAAATGTATTCAGTTATAATAATTTTCATAGTTTAAGCATGTATTTTTTTAAACTGCTAATCTTAATCTATATACAATACAGTTTAACCTTCTTGTTTGGTTAGTGTTGAAATTAATAACATAAAACTGTGTCTGAGAACATTTCATATCTGAGATTGCATCTCTGAATGCTTTATCAATTACATATGTTCTTGAATCAGTTTCTATATATGATGGCTTGTATTTAGGACAAATTTGTCAGTTAGGTTTGTCAGTGTAATACAGTATCAAACAGTACTCTTACGTTTGAGATAATATTTTTTTGGAAATGAAGCACTGATATTATTGACCAATGATAGTGATAAATGCACAAGTCTGATTGTTATGAATGATTAGTAGTGAATGTCCATCATAAGTGTCTGTTTTCCATAAATAACAGCTAGGTTTACATTCACAGGACTTGAAACAGATTGGAGAATATTTCTGACTATTGGTACCCCACAATTCCATTGAGGTGGGTGGGGTTACCCAATTATGTATGCAAATTTCATGTTAATCAGTATCCAGATTTTTGGCCAGTTCTACCTACTTTTCATGGGCCTTTGTCCAGATTTTTGATGTTTCCAGGTTGAGAGGTATGACTGGCATCAGTCTACAACAGTAGTTACTGAAGACTTAAGGTCGAGGTATTGAAGTCCTTGTGATATTCTGAATTTAGGATACATGGTAGTTCTCCTACCAATACTCAGTGAAAACAGAATGCTGAATCATGATGATTTGCTGAAGTGTATATATTTGAACATATACACAATATATGTATGTATGAAAGATACATTTGATATACATTTGATTTTGGGTAAATTTGATTTACATATATATATATATATATATATATATATATATATATATATATATATATATATATGTTTGCATGTGTGTATCGATATAAACCTACAGATGCTGAAGTACTGTGTGACTCTGCTGTAATCTGACTGCATTTGATTTTGGATTGGATTTATTAATTTACAGTTTGTATTCTTGCATTATTTTTTTATTTTCTCTCGTATATTAGAATTTGTTTTATTTTTAATTTTGTTTTACTTCAATTTTTTTCTTCTGGAGTTTTAAAACTTCTTAGCTATGTCTGTTGGAAAAGGATTCCTTTTCCAATCACTGATTGAAAAGAAATCCAGTCTAGCTAATTAGTGGGAAAAGCTGAGAAATAGGATTTATTATTTAGTGAAAGGATTTATCTGTGTTATTATTTAGCTGAAGTGTTGATTGACTCTGCTGTTGTCATGGTTTTAAACTTTATGGCTTTACAGCTGCCTGCCCATTATAAATTTGACTTTGGACACTCCTCCCAGTCTGATTTCATCTGCTCATTCTACTGGGTGCTGAAAGATCAGTTGGGAAAGCCCTCCCCTTAGACTCTTAAAGCTTGAGTTATCTTTTGTTTCATACCATCCCACTCACTTAGTACGCACTGCAGTATTCAGAGTATTAATCATTTTTTCTACCTTACTTATAAAATCTGTAACATCAGGGACTAGACTACCAAAAACTGGTGAGCTTAGGAACTGCTTCTCAGGAATCAGCTTGAGATTATTGGTTCTGTTTTGCACCTGGTGAGAGAAGGAGCAGATGGATATTTTCTAGTATTCTCAGGCAATACCAATCAGCAGAAAGCCTGGACGTTGCTTTTTAGGCGCTAGCTTGGTATTAATGCTTTGCTCCTGGTGGGAGAAGGAGCAGGGCATTGGTTCATGTTGGTCTCTGATAGGGTAGCATGTATGGGACATCAGTGAATGGTCTGGCTGCACTTTTGTTGAGAACCTGTTCAGGACCTTTGTGCATCTTGGCTTTCTGTTGTGTCCAACTAAATGAAGACGATAGCAAGTTTACTGAACCCATAAGTATCTGGGTTAATGTTTTGCTTCTGGTGAAAGAGAGAGCAAAGTGTAATTTAAATAAATAATGTTAGAGTACTGTTGTTTCGCCACTGTTAATTCTGTATTCCTGCCCATTTTAAGTGTTTGCTTCTTGAGGTACTGTGTAAGTTGATTACTTTCTTCACTTTTATCTTGGATTACTGATTACTGTGATTATTTGCTGCATTTCCAGGCTCATTCAGTGATTTTAAGTCAGAATGTGATTTGTGCCCTCTAGTTGCAGTGGAGAGTAGTCTGGTTTCATTCTGTACTGAAAATAATGGAGGAAAACCTTAGTGAGTATTTATTGTGCTTGGCCAGGTAGCTGTTTTGCTTATTTACTGTTTTTTTTGTGCTTACATAAAGGTGTTGTGGTTGCATGATGATTGGCATTGCCCTGTATTGACAAAGTCATTTAGGAGTGAATTTTTCATATAAAACTTAATCTGAAATTTCCTAAGTACTTACTTGCACAAAGAGGAACTAGCTGCAGGTTGAGAATGTACTGTGGTCTTGTAGGTTACATAGTAAGGATTCGTAACCATGGATATGCACTTTCCTACTCTCTCTGCAGCCATTTTGGTGGATACGGGCATCCTGACACAATGTAACAATGGTCTCTTATTTTACAGACACCTACCTAATTCTTAACTGGTATGGCATGTGAGAGATGCAATTACACAATGTCACTGGAGTCAACGTTCTTTCATATGAACATTATAATAGCAATCAGAAATACACACACTGCATCCAAAACATATAGTGTGGACCAAAAACATAGATTTGCACATGCTGACGCTTTTAAATGAAATCTTCCTAAACCCCAAAGGTCTCCCAGATGCTGCATTTACAATAAGTATTCTTGGCAACCTCAAAAGCACTCTACCAAAACAACACCCACCATGACATATACAGGCACATCTCACAGCATCTCACCTTCTAAGCCCAAAAATATACTAGCACATAACCTAATATTTTGGTCATAGGAGACTCCATTGTGTGAGAGACAGACATCCCACTCAACAGGCTGAGTAAGGAGAGAGTCCAGGTCAATTCCCTGTCAGGGGCCTGGATCAGCCAGATCATATATGCACTCAAGTCGTTGAACTGCAAGTACCAGTATAACTCAGTTGTAGTCCATGTGAGAGTAAATGACCTGAAATTTACCTCCCTTGACTATATGAAGAGAGACATGATGGAGCTCCCATATTGTGTGCCCAGGTTGTTATGAACCTAGCATTGAGCATCATTTTACCTTCTCCAAGGATGATGTCACAATATAAACAGAAGATACTTGACTTTAATAATTGGCTAGGTTCTTGGCATCATTGGAAGGGGATCCAATATTTGTCAGCATGGGAGGATATAGTTGATAGACTGATCTATTCTGCACCTGTCCCCTCTAAGCTTTCAAATATTGTTTAAATCCTTGTCAAACCCCATAGTGCCTTTTTTAGGCATTGCCAACCTGATAAAACCTTCAACATAGCAAAGCCAACCCAAGAAAATGTAGAAGTGTTACTGCTCAATGCCAAGAGTCTAAAAAAGAAACTCCATTCCCTGCAAGTTTTCCTTACACTGAAGAATGTAGACTTCTGTGCAGCTACCAAGCAGGAAGGGACAAAAGATGGAGGTCAAGCAATTTACACCAAAAACAACACCTCAAGGCTGGTCAAACAGTTTGATATGCTTGAATTTCTCCACGTCCAAATTACCATATCAGTGCAAGCTATAGGTCCCCTTCTATGACCCTGAAGCCAATAACACATACTTAACTGTACTGGTGACACCATTCAATTCACACCATATTCATGGGTGACTTTAACTTCTCCACTATAAACTGGGAATTGTATGTGACCCCAAACATGCAGGCCTAGAGATTGCTGAACTTTGTAAACCAGGTAGTCTGTATGTCCAGTATGGGTATCAACATTATTGAACTGATCCTTACAAACATGGGATAATGTTGTACTCTCTGTCTTTTCAGTACACATAACACTATCTCCTTTGAAATAAAAATAATACCCAGGACTCCAATTAAGTCTAGAACTTTTAGTAATTATTCTAATGCAAACTTTTAAGTTAAAGCTCAATTCCACCTCAGTCTTGAACTACCAAAGCCAAAATGTCACAACAAAAAGGTAGTAAAACCTGATTTATTCTTCTTGAAACAAGAAGTAAGTGGTAAAAGCTGGACAACCAAAACTTTTAAGTTACACTCTAGCAAAATTTAAACTGCCCCAAACCATGAGAACACCATTGCCTATATGGAATTGTTTACAAAAACCCTGTACAATCATATAAACAACTGCATAGAGATAGCTGTACCTACCTATAATAAGCATAGAGCAGACTTAAAAAAAAACAATTAGGAAATACAATGCCCTGTGAGGTAAAAAAAATCCTTCATCAATCTAAACAATCTATTTGAGGCTAAGAAGGCCAAATTTCACCAAGGAGAATCACAAGGTGTTCTGTAGCTATATCCAGAACCTCAAAGGCAATACACAACAATGTGCCAGACTAATTGTAAATAGAGCCACCTATACTTAAAGATTTAGCTAATCTACTGGCCGACAACATTAATTCCAATTTTATCTCCCCAACACTCCTCAGGAAATACCCTCAACAGTAACTCCCCAACTATCACTAAAGAACAGCTCCTCAATGATCAATCTAAGGCCAAGAACATTGAGTCAATGGGGCCTAATATTATCCCAACATGCCTCCTTAACAGACATATCAGAACCAATAGAATTACTATTTAAATACAGTCTCCAGACAGGCTTTGTGCCAAGCAATGGAAAACTGCACCTGTCATCCTCTGCACAAGGGCTGGCTATCTACTGACATATAATATTGTCTAGTCTCATATGCAAATCAATGGAAAGAATTATCATGGAAATGATAAACAGTGACATAGGAAACCTTCAGACACTAGATCCAACCCAGTCTGGTTTTATCAAGGGCAGGCTATGCCTACCCAGCCTGGTGGACTTCTTTGAGAAAGTAACCAGCACAACGAGTATGGGCAATACAGTGCACACTGCCTACCTTGACCCCACCAAAGTATTTGATACAATGCCTCACTTGGCATACCTCTCAACTGTCCAGATTTTTGCCTAAGCCAACAGCCTTGGAGCATGCAAAACCAAAAGTAAAAACTTAGCAAGCTCCCCTGCACCCCACCCCATCCGGAAATTACATATCTTAACTTCAAGATCACACAATCTCGGGGAAAGGGTATCTTCCCCAATGCCTAGAATTGTGCACACATCAGCCATCTGTGTAGTTGACCAGATTTTGTTGACTAAACAGTTGCCGACTAATGCAAGCCTCAACAAAATTAAGTACTGTCCTATATATATATATATATATATATATATATATATATATATCCAAAAAGAAAACGTTGCAAGAGAGATTAAACCACTGCTGTGCAAGCACAACAAACAAGTAAACTGTATAAAACCACACCAGCAGTCCACGGCAGGGATAAGCTGAACAATTTAATGAATAAAATAAAACAAAACTGGTGCAGAGATAGATAAGTGCTTTTGGATGTAGCTTCTTCAGATCTAATAAACAAATTGAAAACACTTGGTGTTTAAATACCAGCTCATGATACAATGTATCCAATCACATGCTGTGCATCATTAGGTTACTATAGTGATATTAAAAAGTACATAATTGCTAATAACATATACCATGTATAAACAAACCCCTAGACATATTCTCAAAGGCATAAATAATAACATTATTTAATGTATAATACAAATATAAATATTAATAAATAAATATACTAACATTAAATAAATAAAATTCAATTTATATATAAAAACTAAGGCAAATATATAGCGTACTAAATGCAGTTGAGCCATAAAAATACCTCTGAAGTGTAAAACTAGGCTAATCTGTCAGATATACAGGAAGGACTATATGCAAATTGTGCATTATAGATGAAGTACAAAAGTAAAGTATGACAGTGCAACTTCATACCTAAACTATCGCTTCCTGAGAGACCTAGCTCTTAGGGCAGGTTGTACCGAAACATGTTCATTTAATCCTGGTGAACAATGTGCTCCAAGTCTGAAGATCCATCTCATCTCGGCTTGATAGGTTTTATTTATCAAGTCGCCCATTCTAGCATCTACATCTAAAACTTCCAACACTAGAAATTTGAATGTGTGTATTGCGAGAAATCTGCATGTGTTTGGCTAGCGCACTATATATATATATATATATATATATATATATATATATATATATATATATATATATATACATTAAATAATTTTATTATTTATGCCTTTGAGAATATGTCTAGGGGGTGTTTATACATGGTATATGTTATTAGCAATTATGTGCTTTTTAACATCACTATAGTAACCTAATGGTGCACAGCATGTGATTGGATACATTGTATGATGAGCTGGTATTTAAACGCCAAGTGTTTTCAGTTGTTTATTAGATCTGAAGAAGCTACATGCGAAAGCGCTTATCTATCTCTGCACCAGTTTTGTTTTATTTTATTCATTAAATTGTTTAGCTTATCCCTGCCGTGGACTGCTGGTGTGGTGTTATACAGTTTACTTGTTTGTTGTGCTTGCACAGCAGTGGTTTAATCTCTCTTGCAATGTTTTCTTTTTGGATTAATAGTACAGCTGTTACGTTTTTGCTGCTAAGAGAGACATGGCTGAGGGAGCTGCGTTGGAAATTGAATTGGATTTCAATCCACACATCAATTCAAAGACTTCCACAGAAGGTGATGGCCACAACCGTATGTCTAACTTTATAAGGGGCAGTGACAATCCTTTGCTAAGTGACCAGTTTGCCATTGACTCTAGTGAATCGGGGGAGGTTTTCGAAGACCTCAGGTCCTACAGGGAATCTATGAAAGATCTGGAGAATGATCTTTATCGGCTGAAACGCTTACAGTGCCAGAGAGTCCACATGGAAGCATGCTGCAAGTTGAAAGTTATACCCCGAGGTCTTAGGATATTTGTTATGCCCACATATGGTGAACAACACCCACAGCTGCTAGCAAAATGGCAGCAACTAAATCTTGAAACAAGCTATTCCTATATGAGATTACTAATAGATTACTTTTCACCTATTGAAAAAGTATTGACTGAACGCATTCAACGGCTGCAGGAAGAGATTTACTCCCAGTATCCTGCAGCATTAGTTGATATTAAAGTGTGTGAGATTGTAGACCACGTACACATCTATGAAAAGAAACTTTTAGCTCAGAAAAAGAAAAATTTGCAACGTGACACTGGGGACTTTGCGCAGAATCATGTATTTACCTGGCCAAGAGAAAAGGCTGCTAGGACTGCTAACGAACAGATTATTTTGAACAGTGAGATGATCTCACGGAATCCACTTTTAAAAACAGGAAGTTCCAACAACAACACAGCTAGGAATGGTCCTATCGTACCTGACTCACTGGAACATATGTCTACGCTGCATGTGCAAGGCTCCACATCTAAAGAGGCAGCAAGAACTAATACTACATCTGAAGTACACAAATCTGCATTACTTGCTCCGAATGCAGATAGTAGCAATGGAGGAGCAAGAAAAGAGAATAGTGAACCGGCAGTACAGAGGAGAACTACAGAAAATGGACAGATGCAGGTTTTTTCCGACCTGCCTTTACCGTACTGTCACAACAGGAAACGGTCGGTGGAAGGATTCGAGAATCAGAATCGGAACAAGCGGAGATATTTAGGGTCCGAAGTGGGCATAAATACAATAACTTCGATGTGGAAACAAGTGCAGGAGAACTAATATGGAACATCAAGAGAAGAACTTTGACGAAGGATGAGAATCAGGTACTGAACAAAGGTTTATCTTTTGTACCTGCCCAGTCAGTAGACGTATCTGATACACTAAACGAACGTGGACTATTTGCCAGGAACATTTGTTTAAAATTGCTGTGCAGTGATACAGATGCAAACAGTAATAATGATTCATTATTTTTTGGATATAAGAAGCCTAGCACATTTATACCGCAGTGTCATCCTACAGTAGATATATTCATTAGGATGTGTGAAAATGACATATATAGTTTGCTTAACAATGAAAGAAAAAGAAAAGGTTTTGTCAACTTAACCAGAGTGGAACAATGTGCTCTGAAGTGTCTGCAAAATGATAATACAATATCCATCAGACCAGCAGGCAAAGGTGGACAGTTAGTTGTTATGGATAGGGAATTTTATGTGGATAGTATAAATAATATGCTTCAAGACCATAATACATATAGGCTTATAGATCTGAACACTATTTGTAGAATAAGTGATAACATCTACAGATCACTTAAGTACTGTTTGGACAACTCTTTATTAACCAACGATTTATATATGTATTTTTTAGTGGAACATCCTAGAATACCTGTGTTGAATGGTTTGCCTAAGATACACAAGGACGCAATGAACCCTCCCTTTAGATCCATTGTGGCAGGGAGTGGATGTCTCGCTGAGCCAATTTCCATATATCGTGGCAAACAGTTTAAACCTATTTTATCTACATGCAAATCAGTGTTAATTGACACGAAACATTTTCTACATGATTTGTTTAAATTTGTAAATGAGAACAATGGCAGAGATTTAGGATGGTTTATCACTATGGATGTGAAATCCTTGTTTACCAGCATACCTATGACAAAGGTGTACAGATGGTTAGAGATGGTTTAATAAGTAGAAATGTATATGATAGTAAACATGTATACTTCTTATGTTTATTAACAGAAATGGTGTTGGAAAACAATGTTTTTATTTTTAATGAATCTTATTATTTGCAAACATCTGGCATAGCTATGGGCACTTCGTGTGCTAATAGCTATGCCTATTTGGTTATGTCTAGATGAGAGGAAAGCGTCATGTATGCTTCGGAATATTATTCGTCACACATATCCTTCTATAGATGGTTTGTGGATGATCTTTTTTTATTATGGAGAGGTGATTTATTACAGTTGCATCAATTCATCAATATGCTGAACATTAGTACTCATTTTTTTGTAATTTTCATATAAACACTCAGATGATTCCATTGAATTTTTAGATGTTTTATTGGTTAAGAGAGATAATAACACTATAGACACTAAATTATATAGGAAGGAATGCTATCGGCCTACATATGTACATAGAAACAGCATGCATCCTGGTCACGTGTTCCGCAATGTACTGAAAGGGCAAAGTATGCGTATTAGTCGATTACACAATGACGACATGGATTTTGAAAGAGGATTAGAACAGTTAAACTCTGACTTTAGGTCGAGAGGTTACCATACAGATGAGGTGAATAGAATGCAAGAAATGGTTAGAAGAGAGAGTTTAACTACGGCCAAACCATATTATTCTAAACGTAATAATATGCCTCATGATGTCAATAGGAAGAGAAGTAATACTCCATTTTTTAGTCTCACATTTTCTAGTGATGAGAGAAATATAAGGGAGATAATATCCAAACACTGGACCATTCTGGGGACCAACAAAGATATATTCTGTATTGTGGGTGATAGACCCAGTTTTGGATACAGAAATAAGAAATCCATATGTCATAGGTTATGTTATCCACAACTTGCTAAGGTGGAATCAATTAACACTACTGACCAACACACCACTAGATGTGACAAATGCTCATACTGAAATTTTATAGATGAGTCCCATACGTTTGTACATCCAATCAGTAATAAATCATTTACACACTTCCCAACAGCAAACTGCAATACTAGACATTTGGTTTACTTAGCACACTGTACACTATGCCTGAGTTTCTATGTTGGTAAAACCAACAGAAGCTTGAGGGAAAGGATACATGACCACATGTATTGTGCACGAAGAGGCATGACATATAGTGCGATAGCCAAACACATGCGGATTTCTGGCAATACACACATATTCAAATTTCTAGTGTTGGAAGTTTTAGATGTAGATGCTAGAATGGGCAACTTGATAAATAAAACCTATCAAGACAAGATGAGATGGATCTTCAGACTTGGAGCACATTGTTCACCAGGATTAAATGAACATGTTTCGGTACAACATGCCCTAAGAGCTAGGTCTCTCAGGAAGCGATAGTTTAGGTATGAAGTTGCACTGTCATACTTTACTTTTGTACTTCATCTATAATGCATGAATTGCATATGGTCCTTCCTGTATATCTGACAGATTAGCCTAGTTTTACGCTTCAGAGGTATTTTTATGGATCAACTGCATTTAGTACGCTATATATTTGCTTTAGTTTTTATATATAAATTGAATTTTATTTATTTAATGTTAGTATATTTATTTATTAATATTTATATTTGTATTATACATTCATTTTATTATTTATGGCTTTGAGAATATGTCTAGGGGATGTTTATACACGGTATATGTTATTAGCAATTATGTGCTTTTTAACATCATTATAGTAACCTAATGATGCACAGCATGTGATTGGATACATTGTATGATAAGCTGGTATTTAAATACCAAGTGTTTTCAGTTGTTTATTAGATCTGAAGAAGCTACATGCGAAAGCGCTTATCTATCTCACCAGTTTTGGTTTATTTTATTGATTAAATTGTTTAGCTTATCCCTGCCATGGACTGCTGGTGTGCTTTTATACAGTGTATATATATATATATATATATATATATATATATATATATATATACATATACATATATATGGATTCACTTTATATCCTTGAAATACTAAAATGTTGAAATTCAGTATTTCAAAGCTATAAAGTCGAAATTTTAAAACCACAAAAACTCAGAACCACGAAATTCAAAATCTCGCACACCGGAGATTTTGAATTTCAAGGCTTCTACACACACACACACACACACACACACACACACACACACACACACACACACACACACACACACACACACACCTTCCTCCCCACACACACACACACACACACACACACACACACACACACACACACACACACACACACACACACACACACACACACACACACACACACACACGCTCTCTACTATATAAAAGCAGGGGGGCAAGCCCCCCTACACCCTCCACACCTCCCCTACTTAAATATTCTCACTCTGAGGTTGCACTACATACAAACACACACAAAACACCACCACACAAGCTACATTCTCCTCACACACACACATCACAGCAACAAAGTACACTGACACACACCACATCCTCTACCCAAAACCTTTAACACATACACACTTACCTAAATCCATAACCACAGCGAAACCTCAGAAGAGTGAAATTCAAAACCTCCGGTATTTGAGGTTTTGAATTTCGCACTTCTGAGCTTTCACACTTCTCAGGATTCCACTTTATGGGCTCAAAATACTGAATTTCAACATTTCAGTATTCCAAGCTTCTAAAGTGAATCCACATATATATATTATATAGGTGCACTTTAATCTAATGGGCAAAATACTGACAAAAAAAATATCTAAATACAAAATATCAACCAAATTTAACCACTTCCAAACCCAATGTTATAACAGTTTCAACTCCCCTACACTACTGCCAGTTATATAAACCAACTCCAAGGTTGCGCAACAGTGGGGAAAGGGCATAAACCCTTCCCTAGTATGACTTCTATTTTGTCGATATTTTTTGCATATACCTATCTAATGTGTTTTTATATATATATATATATATATATATATATATATATATATATATATATATATATGTGTGTGTGTGTGTGTGTGTGTGTGTGTGTTTGTGTGTGGGTATATATATTTCGCACTTCTGAGCTTTCACACTTCTCAGGATTCCACTTTATGGGCTCAAAATACTGAATTTCAACATTTCAGTATTCCAAGCTTCTATATATATAGGGTTCCTATTACGTTGTTGAAAGACAACAATGTCGAATGCACAGAAGAGCAAAACCGGCGGATATCGATGTTCGGATTGCAGGATCACAGTACAGTGAAGATTGGAATATTTGCCCTTTCCTCGCTGTAGTGCGATCTCGGAGTTGGTATATATATATATATATGTATATATATATATATATATATATATATATATATATATATATATATATAATTAGGGGGGGGTGGGGCACAGCCCCCACAATAAAAGTTTCAATATTCGTCTGTTTCTCTCTTCTGAGCATTCAAAATGTCTTTCGACAACGTAATATGAACCATATAAATATATATATATATATATATATATATATATATATATATATATATATATATATATGTATATAAAAATTTTATTTGTTTTATTTATTCTTCTTTACATTGTGGCTACTGAGGCAACAAATTGTAGCAGTTATAATTAACTTTGGAACACAAAGGGAATACAAACTAGTCACAAAGGAAAATAAATTGACTAAAGCACAGAGAAATACTCTGCACAATGCCCAGAAAGGTAAATAAACCAGTGTCACAAAACAAAAAAAAAAGAGAGTGAGAGAGCTGGAGAGATGCTTTGTAGAAATGCTACTTGTGGGATCAGCTATTAATTAAATGTATACACCTACTTTCAGTTTCCCTACCAAAGGTATTCAACTGAAATTATCTTAGTAATTGTGCTTCTGGCTTATTCTCAAAGTCAACACATTTAAAACTAATTGCTGTTAAGTCTTGAAACCTATCAGTCCACATTTGCATGACATAGCATATACTGCATAAGCATACTCAACAGCATCCAAGATGTCCTCCACTGGCAGCATGTAATAGCTTCACAATGCAGCTGTCCCAGCAATAACTGCAAAGCTGATCAGTAACCTTCACAAGCATTTTAGTGCACAAACATTATTTATTACCCAGTGCAAAAACAGTCATACAGTGGCCATGGTATGGTGTCCGTATAGTATGGCCTCTGTCATAGGATCATAGCAAGTTACTAGGCTACTGGCCCAGAGCCCCTTATAACCCTAGCCAATAAATTAGCCCATGTTCCCACAAGTCAGCACCTGATGCCCCTGTCCAGCAGGGACACAGGTGGAATCCCAGGGGTGTATTTTCTGTTTCCCATCCAGTCGCCCAGGTTCCTCATAAAGAGGGATAATGAAGTACTTTGCTTGACGTGGAAAGGGAGTCTATTCCACAGATGGGGGAGTCTCTGGGAGACAAATCTGTCCCACCAGCAAGTCCTATTGATGTTGCAGACCAAGTTGAGGTTTTGCATGCAGGTGACGCAAGTGGAGTTTGACTTGCGGTTATGCCACAATTTCATCAGGGTGTGGTCAGAGATTGCTCTGTATGCCAGACATAGATCACCTCTGAAGAGTCTGTAGCTGTCAATAGCTTGTGTTGTTCTTTCAAAGAAGTTAACCAGTTCCATGAGACAGGATGTACCTTTAACAGAGCCATTCTGCTGTGAATGTAACCTGATTTGTTTAATGTCATAATTCATCAGCTCACTTATAATATGCTCAATGGATTTGCATATGAGGCATGCTGGGCTGTTATTCCATGTGAGAATGGTGTTGCTACCCTTGTGGTGAGGCATCACCAATGCTGTATGCCAACGTCAGGGATGAAGCTAGTAACTAAACGCGGTTTACATGCATAAGGGGTGGCTCTGCTATGGCCTGATTAGTACTGAGTGTTGAACAGCATGGTAAATGATCAGAAACCATGGAGGAAACATTTGGATTCATTGAGAGCACCTTTGGTACGTGTTGTTGGGTGACTGGGGGGTGGTTCTTATGGTTTCAGAAATAAGTTTGCTTTGAATAGTCATTTCCAGACTGAATTTGGCACTGAATTTGTAACCTACAATGTTTTTTTTTATGTATTAACTGAATTTATTTTAATTTGATTTATGATTTCAGGGTCCTTAGATCTGATGTATACTTTGAGGAGTTTTTTCTTCTTTTACTGTAAAGTTTATTTCTGTTGGTGGACAACCAGAGTGGTTTGCTTTTAAACTTCCCATTATATTTAGATCGGGAAAGTAATGTCAATTCCAATAAATGTATCCATGTGGGCATAGAACACTTTTTATGTAAATTCCTGCTCAGGCAATGTTTGGGGTTATGCTAATTCATCATAGAATTTTATGAGATTTATATGTTTTGAAATCCTTCAATTAATATATATTGGTATTTTAAGGGTGTAAATGTTTTAATCATGAAAGTCACTAGTTTATGATCTGACTTGGATGCGGAGGGGGATACCAGGAGAACTGTACATGAAGAATCTGTATTCATAAGCACCAGGTCATGAATGTTATGCTCCCCAATAGGTATGTTAACAATCTCTTCCATGGCAGTATTGTTTATGAAATCAAAGGACTTTTGGGCATACCATACATTTGAGCTATAAGTTGTGCGCTTTATTAATGGGTAGTTAAAGCCTCTTGAAATAATGGAGTTTTGCTGATAGTCATTTCATCAGTTACATTTTGGAAGTTTATAGGTAACATAGTGGATGTGTAGTCACGGGCTATAAACTGATCGTTGGATGACTGCAGGTGATACGATCCCTAACTGATAGAGAGAGACCACCATGGTTGCCATTTATTTTATTATTTATTTATTTACATTTGTTTACTGAGGAATTCCAACTGGACAGAGGTCCTGCTTCAGTGGAGGCCCGAGGAGAAAAGCTCCACAGAACAATAAATGAACAGCAGAGTACATAAAGAACAATTCTATATACATACAATAGCAAATAATACATACTGCAGCAAACATTAGATATACATACAGTATGAAACATAGTAATGAACAGATATACCAATATCTAGCTAGAGGCTAGGAATAAAGGTAGAATGTATATATAGATAGTATTAAGCTCAAATGGATACTGTTCTAAACTCATAAACCCTAAGTCTTATATACAAATATTGCACTAAACTCAAACAGATATAAAGCAGATGCTCCACACAAAGGTGGAACAAGCTAGAAGGGCTAATGTGATGGAAAAGGAAGACAGAGGAGTAAGAGAGGAGACTGAGTGACTATTATATGTGGTAGTGAGAGGAAGCTAGTTGTAAGTCAGTTGAATATGTATTTAGAGTTGAGATGAAGTGAGGTAGTTAAGCATGTTATAACAGGTCTAAGAGACTGGGTGAGGAGGGAAGGGGAGGGGAAAGGTGAGCTAGAGCATGCAGAGGTGGAATGCCATGATCAGATGGTATGAGGCAGAATGGCTAGGGGAGGGGAAAGGAAGGGGAGGTAAAGAGAAGGGTTACTAGTCGGGATTGGTGACATCAGGTCTGAAAACATATCTAGACAGATATACTCGTGTGTGTGTGTGTGTGTGTGTGTGTGTGTGTGTGTGTGTGTGTGTGTGTGTGTGTGTGTGTGTGTGTGTATAGGTGTGTGTTTAAATAATATATATATATATATATATATATAGGTTTACTGTTGAAATGTCGAATGGGATGAGTTGACATTAGCGGTTTTCTTATTGTTGCCTGCCTGATGTTTTTATTTTCAGTTTTTTTTTGATGACGTAATCATTCAACAGCATCCATTTTGAGATTTCAACAGTAAACCTATATATATATATATATATATATATATATATATATACATACACACACACACACACACACACACACACACACACACACACACACACACACATATATATATATATATGTGTGTGTGTGTGTGTGTATGTGTGTGTATATATATATATATATGTGTGTGTATATATAATATATATATATATATATATATATATATATATATGTGTGTGTGTGTGTGTGTGTGTGTGTGCATGTGTATATATATATATATATATATATATATATATATATATATATATATATACACCCAATAATAGGTACTTACTAGGATATTGATCTGTGAGGATCTTAAGATGCCTAGCCTTCCATTCACATGGTAGGTTTTGGTCTTCTTGTGTAGGAGTGATTCTGATGCAGGCAGAACAAGGATATGTTGGAACATTTACTTGTTGCTATTATCCTTGAGGGACATAGGTGTTAAACAGGAAGAGGGGGTGAATTTGTGGTTTCCCATCCATTTATCCAAATTACACTTGAATTGAGTAAGAGAATACTTTGCTTTATGAAGTGTGGAGGAGAGTCCCATAGAATTGGTATTCTCTGTGGTATGTACCTATCCTTCCAGCATGTCTTATTTATGTTGCAAGAAATTAAGATCCCTTGAGCGAATGTTTATGTTACTATTGGGCTTCTGAATGTGTAGATCAGAAAGGATAAGGTCCATTAAGGCTGTATATGCAATGCTGAGGTTTCCTCTTTGCAGCCTGTATGATACCATGAATGCAGGCTACATAGTTTTTATGATTTAGGCCCCCGATTTTTTTATTTACAAAACATTGCAGTTCTTCCAGCTGTGACAAATGTTTTAGACAGGTACATACTGAAAGGGGCATTATACTCAATGATCAGCATAAGGACCTGTAACCTGTGCGGTGAAAAAGACTTTTACAGCAGTGGATACGCTGTGATAAAAGGATAGTTTCTTGTCTTCATAAGTTCATAGAGCTCTGGCTACAGGATCAGCTTTCAGGGGTGGAGGGGGGGTTGTTGATGTGATAGTTACAAGGGAAGTTATACTTGCCAATGGCTACTGTTATACATTTCTTGGCATTTAGTTTTAGTCCATGCTTTTGACAGCAGCTGTTTGTCTGGGAAAGGCCTTCCTGGAGGATCTTGTTGTCCTCTGAACAGTTAGTGATGTCACCAAGTTTACAGCCGTCTGCAGCCTTGGTCAACTATAGATCCATAACATTTGCTTTGACCGCCGAGAAATAAATGCCAAAGAAGAATGGTCCAAGAATTGAACTCTGAGGTACACCACTAGTGACAGGTCTTTTGGGGGATATAGAGTTGCCCACCCTGATTTCTTGGGTTCTGTTTGTGACATAGTTGTACAGTAAGTTACATAGGGATTTACATTTTTCTTTGAAAGTTTATCTAAGACACCTGAATGTGGGATGCTGTCAAATGCCTTTGTACAGTCTAGATATGTTATTGTACTGATTTGCCATCATCTGTTACTTCAGTAAAATTCTTAAAGAAGTTGACAAGGTTAAGTAGGCAGGATCTGCCCTTGATGAATCTGAGCTGTCATCTGTCAAGTGTTTGTAGGTTACCTATGTACATATTAATTCCATAGCCTTACAGATGACACTGGTCAGATATATGGGTCTACAATTACACAAGTCCATTAACACCCCATCTTAGTGCAAGGGGATGACTGTTGATGTCCTCCATAGTTAGCCTTAGGCATAGGCCAACTAGGCAGTCGCCTAAGGTGCCAGAAGAGCAAGGGCACTTTTCCAGTATTCTGGATGGTGTAGGTATGTCTGGATGAGGGCACCAGGTGGTGTGGGGGGGGGGCGCTGTGGAGACCTTTTGCCTAGGACATCAGTTGACCAAAGGCTGGCCCTGATGTCCTCCATTCATTTAACACAGCTGACGTGCCTTGAAATGCAGGACTATATTTTTTATTTTTATTATTTATTTTACATTTGTTGACCGGGCTAGTCTAGCTGGACATATATCCGTTTACAGTAGAGGCCCGGGGAGAAAAGCTCCAGTATGGACAAAATAACAGAGATTAATAACATTTTTCTTAGTAGATTTATACAAGGTACAAGAGAGGATAACTATCACATTTTAAAAAATAAGTACAAGTTAACAACAAAAAGCAAAATCTACATAGTAAAGTTATTCAGAGATCTAGGAATACTTTAGTATTCACCTCTCAATTCCAGAAAGCTTCAGGTATGTTCCCAAATCATGATCTACTTTAATTCAAAAGGCTCATTGTGCACTTACACACACATATGTAGAGAAATATGGACACACACAGTTTTGTATAGCTATTGTTAGATTAGGGACTTCCATTTTAAAGTAGTTATTAGAAGTTAGACAGGCTAAAGGGTAAAATAAATTGTGCTTCATTTATGCATAAAAGACAGTTAAGCAGAAAGAAAAACTACCTTGCTGGTCAAGCATGAGAGACAATTTATGAAAAAGGAAAGATAAGCATACAGTGTGCAGACAGAATATTTTTTTCTCAAGGGAATGATTCAATCTTGCTAGCTACAGAATGTTCCTTAATGGAATATTGCACATACGAGACAAAGCCTGAGACCAAGGTTAGGAGAATTAAATAAGGAAAATTACTGGACTGAAGCAATATATTTTGTGTTCAGGATACCATTTCAGTTAAGGTTAGTAAGTTTGTTCGACCTGTTACTTAAGAGAAGATGACAGACATTGAGGCCTGAGTGCAGAAGGCAGGTCATATAAAGACTATGTTGGTTTACGTTGTTCAGGACAATCAGAATATGACGTCCAGTAACTTTGAACACTAATTATTTATCAGTACTGTTAATGAAGACAGTATTTGGATATTGTGAACATCTAATAAAGTCTTATTGAATGAACTACAGTGTTTGGAGAATTAATTGTAAAACGTGAACAAGACTTGGTCCATAAAAGAAAGATGGGCACCTGTTCAGCATGAGTTTGGGTAATTAACAGATAAAGACTTTTGTTCTCAATGTCATTGAAGCTAATTACGATAAAGTACAGTATTATCAGTTCTTGCAGTGGTGCCCGAACAGGCCTGCTGTCTGGGGAGAGATGTATAATTCTTGCAACCCAGCAAGCAGCTACTCTGGACAATCAGAAAAATCAGAGTCAGTTAACGCTTTCAAATCCATTTTCCAGTGCAGCATATATTTTCTTCAGTTCACAGTGACTATTCTTTCAAATCACTACAGCAAAAGTACTGTGGACATTTCAACAGCACTCCAGAGGCTTTCCAGCTCTGAGGCCCCAGTAAATGTAATCAACGGTGCTATAGGCCACCCTTTCAGTGACGGTATTGTTCATTTCCAGACTTGGTCACACTACGTGTATTCTATACAAAATAGCAGTGTTTCCATTCTAGTGTTTCATTCAACTACATGTGTTCTACAGAGTAAATCAGCCTTATTAAAAAACTTCAACAAAAACAGCTGCAGTAAGTAATTTTTACATGTATGGTTTTACTGCAATAGCCAGCTTAACTTCAAGGTTTCATTAACAGTTTATAGTGACAGCAAATGTTTCATAGCAGACTTTTCAGCAGCATACCAGTGTTTTTTCATAAATATAGCTGTAAACCCTATACAGAATAAGCTAAAAATTATGGCATGAGAGTTTCTCTTTAAGACAGCATTACTTCATGCAGAAAACATACACAGCATACAACCTCTAACCAAAGTGCACAGCACCAGTGTTTACTTCAGAAAAGCCTCACACAACTTCAGCAGACCAGTATTGAGTCAAAGCAGTGTTTCTTCAGAACATAAAAGACATTATCCATTTAACAGCCATCCTCACAAACTTTCATGTTTCCAGTGTGACATCACACAGCCAAGAAGCAAGAAAAAGGTTAATAAGCTACAGACAATGGCACACGTTCTTCCAAGACCATAAAGTTATGTAAGACTTTATATGCAGCTTTTAGTTAACAGCTCAAAAAGTTTAAATTAATCAGTTAAAGTCATTTGCATGTAAACATGTCAAGTAATACTGCTCCAGTTAAAACATCAGTAAATGTCTGGATTAAGTTTAAAAATGTTCTCTTAAAATTAAAGGTTATTAGTTCAAGAATGTTAACTATTTCCAAACGCAAAAGGGTTAAGCCAGCTTATGAGTCAGCTTCTGTTACTATGGGTTTAGACTTAATTAATCCTGGTGTAAATGCTTCAGCACATACAATTCAAAATACAGAAGTATGTTGCAGTATTAAACATACAAATGTCAACACGGTCAATGTACATAACATACAGGCAATGTCTCAAGTTCACATTACTTTATCTAGTTTCTTATTTTCAGAATCAATTGCAATGTTGGCACTGAAGGGAGATAAGGGGAATCAAAGTGCGGTTATGGTGAGACAATGGGTGGAGTTTCACTCACAGAACAGTATGTTAATATATAAGAGTCACGAGATAAAATGTAAAAAGTTCAACAGTTTAATTGTTTATATAGGTGCAGAAATGTAAAGTGTTACATTACTACTTTGAGTTTCATTTAAAATTAGTTCAGGGACTTGATATGGGTCTATATTAAATTATCAAATAGAACGAATTTCGAATGGCCGAAATATCGACAGTGCCATTCAGATTACTTGGGTTTGTGGGGGGCTGCACCCCCACACCCCCTGCTAATTATATATATCAACTCCGAGATCGCACTACAGTGAGGAAAGGGCAAAATTCCCGATCTTCACTGCACTCCAATCCCACAAACCTGAACTCTATGAATGGCACGTTTGATATTTCGGCCATTAGACATTCGTTCCATTCGATAATTTAATATAGACCCCTTGATACAGCTATCAAGTTAAATGTAATTGCTAGAGCCAAGACCTTAGAAAAAGCTGTCCATTTAGTGGTTAGACAGAAACAGATTTTGCAAGCATCAGATGCCAGTGACACAAGCATATAAAAGCTGTTATTAATTACTTAATTCCAGTTGTTTCCAATAAAGCTAGACAGGTTATTTAGTGAATTCTTGCCTGGACAGTTTAAAATCTGAACCAGACACAGCACTGACAGTTCCTACAGCTCCTGTTCCCAGTAAAGTTGACACTGATTTATTGTTTTCTGAAGAGAGTGCACATAGTGCATGGGTAGAAACAGGAAATATTGTTAGCTTTTCAGATACAGGGCAGCTCACTATGGTTAATGACTGGGCAAATTACGTACGTGATGTACAAAGTTCGAGCCCAAGGGATAATCAAAAGTATGCTGTAGCTCAGGTTAATGTTGCCAGTGTCATACCAGATTTTCAGAATATGTATGAAGGCTGTGATAATTCAGCACCAAATCAGTTGGTGTATTTGACTTCATTCCAGGTTAGAAAGGACGGGAGACCACTCGATACAGGAGCTTCAGTTTCAGTTACAAATAGACCTCTGCCAGAAGATCCAAGTACAGTTCTCATGCTATCAGAGTTTGAAGGGTCAAAGGTAGCCTCAGTCAGCAGCAAGCCTTTGAAAGTTAGACTTTTACATCCCCAGTATGAAAGTACCATTTTAAAAATAGACATTATGTCAGAATTAGGTGTTGTGTAAAATGTTAATATGTTTATTTCTTGCAGAAAAATGCAATTAAAGTCAGGGCAATAAGCATTGTTGTAATTGTTATGATATTTTAAGGACGTGATACTATATACAATCAAGAACTTTAGCTACCCAACCTTGCACAAGAAATAAAAAGAAGAGGTTTAAAAGGGCTAACTAAAGCAGGCCTTCCTTTACCTTTACCTCATCAGTGACTGAAACAGTGCAGAGTAAAATTTGTCAAGAGCTGTGGTACAGGAATTGACTATGTCTTTCAGTTATTTCTTCAATGTTTGTTTAAAGTTAAAATGTATGAGTTAAAGCAAGTATGTATGTTTTCAATGTTCTCATGTTTTGAGGTTCATGGTAACAAATGTACAGCAGTACTAGTTTTTATTCTATCTGTGTTCAGATAGATTCCAGTTTATGTGTGTTCAGGCATGTTTTCAGACAATTGTACAATAGTATTAGTTTCAATTTACCTATGTTCAGACAATCAAAATGTTCTCATGTTTTCAAACAATTGTACAATTGTACTAGTTTCAGTATATCTATGTTCAAACAATAATGGTTGGTTCTCAGAATATAACATGTACCAGTTTCAGTTATGCTTTTATATGTATTTAGTTAACACTGGCAAAAGATATTATTTTAGTTTAGTCAGTTTCCAGAATATACACAGCTATTTATGTTCAGTATTTGCTAATGTAAATTTCAGTCAAGTTTCAGAAAATGACATTCATATTCAGTTATGTGTTCAGTATAGTACATTTCAGCCAAATCTCAAAATACTTCCCATTATTCAGTCATTAGTTAAGGGTAAAGTAACAGAATTACATTATTTAGTCATTAGTTAAGGGTAAAGCGACAGACTTCTTTGTAACTGGCTTATTACATTATTCAGTCATTAGTTAAGGGTAAAGTAACAGAATTATTTTTTACAGGCTTATTAAAATAAGTTATTTAAATAATAGGTAGTAATAGTTATTCAGTATACTCAAGGTATAAGATGGCAGGCTTAATTTGTTAATTAATTTACAAATTACAGTATACTTTACATAATTATTATGCATTACATAAAATGCAAAGGTATAGACCTGAAATACAGAAAGTATACGTTTGGTAAACTGTTAAGATAAGTTATCTAAAGAATAGGTAGTAATAGTTATTCAGTGCACTCAAGGCATAACAGGACAGGCTTAATTTGTTAATTAGTTTACAAATTACAGTGCACATTTATAGATTACAGTGAATTTTACATAATTATTGTATATTAGTCAGAAATTAAGGACACAGACAATGTAAAGGTATAGAGTTAAATACAGAAAGTATAGGTTTTAGTAAACTATTATAGCTCATAAATATTCATAAAAGTTAAAAAAGGTAAGTAGCAAAAATGTATAGACACAAGTTAACACAGAATATGGTAATTATGCTTCAAGATCACTTATAAAGTGATCTTTTTAGTGCAGATTTCAATTAGTGTTCAGAAAATAGCCATCATGCTTGATAGGCTGTACATTATGTGGCAGCAAAAAATCTGCCAAGGAGGGGATTCCTCTATATCCAATGCAGTGGAAGGAGATTAAGGTGAAAGGTATAACAGAGGTGACCCAAGTGGGCTCAACGGTTGAGGCAAATCTGGCAAAGATCCAAGATATGCAGGGAGATGCTGATAAAAGGGCACAATGCAAAGTTGCCAATCCAGTCTCGGGAGTAAGTAAGGTTGTATGTGTACAAAACAGAACAAGGGGCACTTTTGCCCTATGTACCAAGATTATTGGTGAAGCAGCTGATAAAGTACAGCCATCAGCTACTAGGTCATGTAGGTTTTCAGAAAATTTGGCCTATCATAAAGTATAAGTTTTGGAATCCTCCGCTGAAAAAACTATGTAAAGAAATTCAGGAGGAGTGTATAATATGTCTGCAGAATAACCCTAAGTTAAAAAAAAAACTCAGTTGCAGAGAGTGCCAGTTTCAGAGAAAGCATGGTACAGTATACAGATAGATTTTGCAGGACCTCTTCCTCCAGGAAAAGGGGGTTGAATAATGTACAGGTTTTAAATATGTTACTCATACATCAGAACTTAGACTTAAAGGCTGTAAAGGCTATAAATCTAGGCAATATAAAAATCAAATCATAAAGTTAAGAGACTTCAATCCAAACAAGCCATAAATGCTCAAATGACACCTAGTGGTCAAAATTAAAATTGCAGGTTTACCAAATACATTTTTTTTACTTTCAAATTATGAGTCAGGTAGCATAAAGGGGTATACAGTAGTTAGCAATACATATGTAAAGTAACTACAGAAGTAGGTCTCCATAGACTTTCGTCAGGGACCTCAGGGGTAACATTTTAAGGTAGTTATTAGACATTAGACAGGCTAAAGGGTAAAATAAATTGTTACATTTATACATAAAAGACAGTTAAGCAGAAAGAAAAATAACCTTGCTGATTAACCATGAGAGACAGTTTATTAGAAAGGAAAGATAAACATACAGTGTGCAGATGGAATGTTCTTTTCTCAATGGAAAGATGCAATCTCTCTAGCTGCAGAATGTTCCTTAACGCAATGTTGCACATATGAGACAAAGCTGGAGACCAAGGTTAGGAGAAGTAAGGAAGGAAAATTACTGGACTGAAGCAATATAATATGTTGTGTTCAGGATAGCAGTTCAGTTAGGGTTAGTAAGTTTGTTCAACCTGTTACTTCAGAGAAGATGACAGACACTCAAGCCTGAGTACAGAAGACAGGTCATATAAAGACTATGATAATTTACGTTGTTCAGGGCAATCAGAATATGATGTGCAGTAATTTTGAACACTAATTGTTTATCAGTACTGTTAATGAAGACAGTATTCAGATATTGTGAGCATCATATAAAGCATTATTGAATGAACTACAGTGTTTGGAGAATTCATTCTAAAAAGTGAACAAGACTTGGTCCATAAAGGAAAGAAGAGCACCTGTTCAGCATCAGTTTGGGTAATTAACAGATAAAGACTTTTGTTCTTCATCTCGTTCCAGCTAATTACAGTACAGTACAGTATTATCAGTTCTTACCTTTGCCTTTGTACAGACTAGATATGTTATTGTACTGATTTGCCATCAACCATTACTTCAGTAAAATTCTCAACTGGACACAGGTCCTGCTTCAGTGGAGGCCCGGGGAGAAAAGCTCCACAGAACAATAAATGAACAGCAGAGTACATGAAGAACAATTGTATATACATACAATAGCAAATAATACATACTGCAGCAAACATTAGATATACATACAGTATGAAACATAGTAATGAACAGATATACCAATATCTAGCTAGAGGCTAGGAATAAAGGTAGAATGTATATATAGATAGTACTAAGCTCAAATGGATACTGTTCTAAACTCATAAACCCTAAGTCTTATATACAAATATTGCACTAAACTCAAACAGATATAAAGCAGATGCTCCACACAAAGGTGGAACAAGCTAGAAGGGCTAATGTGATGGAAGGGGAAGATAGAGGAGTAAGAGAGGAGACTGAGTGACTATTATATGTGGTAGTGAGAGGAAGCTAGTTGTAAGTCAGTTGAATATGTATTTAGAGTTGAGATGAAGTGAGGTAGTTAAGCATGTTATAACAGGTCTAAGAGACTGGGTGAGGAGGGAAGGGGAGGGGAAAAGGTGAGCTAGAGCATGTAGAGGTGGAATGCCATGATCAGATGGTGTGAGGCAGAATGGCTAGGGGAGGGGAGAGGAAGGGGAGGTAAAGAGAAGGGTTACTAGTCGGAGGGGAAAAGGTGAGCTAGAGCATGTAGAGGTGGAATGCCATGATCAGATGGTGTGAGGCAGAATGGCTAGGGGAGGGGAGAGGAAGGGGAGGTAAAGAGAAGGGTTACTAGTCGGGATTGGTGACATCAGGTCTGAAAACATATCTAGATAGATATACTCGTGTGTGTGTGTGTGTGTGTGTGTGTGTGTGTGTGTGTGTGTGTGTGTGTGTGTGTGTGTGTGCGCGTGTGTGTGTTTAAATAATATATATTTATATATATATATATATATATATATATATATATATATATATATATATATATATATATATATATAGGTTTACTGTTGAAATGTCGAATGGGATGAGTTGACATTAGCGGTTTTCTTATTGTTGCCTGCCTGATGTTTTTATTTTCAGGTTTTTTTTCGATGACGTAATCACTCAACAGCATCCATTTTGAGATTTCAACAGGTAACCTATATATATATATATATATATGTGTGTGTGTGTGTATATATATATAATATATATATATATATATATATATATATATATATATATATATATGTGTGTGTGTGTATATGTAAATATATATACATATATATATATATATATATAGTGTGTGTGTGTGTGTATGTATGTGTGTGTGTGCGTATGTGTGTATGTATATATATATATATATATATATATATATATATATATATATATATATATCTACACCCAATAATAGGTACTTACTAGGATATTGATCTGTGAGGATCTTAAGATGCCTAGCCTTCCATTCACATGGTAGGTTTTGGTCTTCTTTGTGTAGGAGTGATTCTGATGCAGGCAGAACAAGGATATGTTGGAACATTTACTTGTAGCTATTATCCTTGAGGGACATAAGTGTTAAACAGGAAGAGGGGGTGAATTTGTGGTTTCCCAACCATTTATCCAAATTACACTTGAATTGAGTAAGAGAATACTTTGCTTTATGAAGTGTGGAGGAGAGTCCCATAGAATTGGTATTCTCTGTGGTATGTACCTATCCTTCCAGCATGTCCTATTTATGTTGCAAGAAATTAAGATCCCTTGAGCGAATGTTTATGTTACTATTGGGCTTCTGAATGTGTAGATCAGAAAGGATAAGGTCCATTAAGGCTGTATATGCATTGCTGAGGTTTCCTCTTTGCAGCCTGTATGATACCATGAATGCAGGCTACATAGTTTTTATGATTTAGGCCCCCAATTTTTTTATTTACAAAACATTGCAGTTCTTCCAGCTGTGACAAATGTTTTAGACAGGTACATACTGAAAGGGGCATTATACTCAATGATCAGCCTAAGGACCTGTAACCTGTGCGGTGAAAAAGACTTTTACAGCAGTGGATACGCTGTGATAAAAGGATAGTTTCTTGTCTTCATAAGTTCATAGAGCTCTGGCTACAGGATCAGCTTTCAGGGGTGGAGGGGGGTTGTTGATGTGATAGTTACAAGGGAAGTTATACTTGCCAATGGCTACTGTTATACATTTCTTGGCATTTAATTTTAGTCCATGCTTTTGACAGCAGCTGTTTGTCTGGGAAAGGCCTTCCTGGAGGATCTTGTTGTCCTCTGAACAGTTAGTGATGTCACCAAGTTTACAGCCGTCTGCAGCCTTGGTCAACTATAGATCCATAACATTTGCTTTGACCGCCGAAATAAATGCCAAAGAAGAATGGTCCAAGAATTGAACTCTGAGGTACACCACTAGTGACAGGTCTTTTGGGGGATATAGAGTTGCCCACCCTGATTTCTCGGGTTCTGTTTGTGACATAGTTGTACAGTAAGTTACATAGGGATTTACATTTTTCTTTGAAAGTTTATCTAAGACACCTGAATGTGGGATGCTGTCAAATGCCTTTGTACAGTCTAGATATGTTATTGTACTGATTTGCCATCATCTGTTACTTCAGTAAAATTCTTAAAGAAGTTGACAAGGTTAAGTAGGCAGGATCTGCCCTTGATGAATCTGAGCTGTCATCTGTCAAGTGTTTGTAGGTTACCTATGTACATATTAATTCCATTGCCTTACAGATGACACTGGTCAGATATATGGTTCTACAATTACACAAGTCCATTAACACCCCATCTTAGTGCAAGGGGATGACTGTTGATGTCCTCCATAGTTAGCCTTAGGCATAGGCCAACTAGGCAGTCGCCTAAGGTGCCAGAAGAGCAAGGGCACTTTTCCAGTATTCTGGATGGTGTAGGTATGTCTGGATGAGGGCACCAGGTGGTGTGGGGGGGTGCTGTGGAGACCTTTTGCCTAGGACATCAGTTGACCAAAGGCTGGCCCTGATGTCCTCCATTCATTTAACACAGCTGACGTGCCTTGAAATGCAGGACTATATGTTCCCAAATCATGATCTACTTTAATTCAAAAGGCTCATTGTGCACTTACACACACATATGTAGAGAAATATGGACACACACAGTTTTGTATATCTATTGTTAGATTAGGGACTTCCATTTTAAAGTAGTTATTAGAAGTTAGACAGGCTAAAGGATAAAATAAATTGTGCTTCATTTATGCATAAAAGACAGTTAAGCAGAAAGAAAAACTACCTTGCTGGTCAAGCATGAGAGACAATTTATGAAAAAGGAAAGATAAGCAAACAGTGTGCAGACAGAATATTTTTTTCTCAAGGGAATGATTCAATCTTGCTAGCTACAGAATGTTCCTTAATGGAATATTGCACATACGAGACAAAGCCTGAGACCAAGGTTAGGAGAATTAAATAAGGAAAATTACTGGACTGAAGCAATATATTTTGTGTTCAGGATACCAGTTCAGTTAAGGTTAGTAAGTTTGTTTGACCTGTTACTTAAGAGAAGATGACAGACATTGAGGCCTGAGTGCAGAAGGCAGGTCATATAAAGACTATGTTGGTTTACGTTGTTCAGGACAATCAGAATATGACGTCCAGTAACTTTGAACACTAATTATTTATCAGTACTGTTAATGGAGACAGTATTTGGATATTGTAAACATCTAATAAAGTCTTATTGAATGAACTACAGTGTTTGGAGAATTAATTGTAAAACGTGAACAAGACTTGGTCCATAAAGGAAAGATGGGCACCTGTTCAGCATGAGTTTGGGTAATTAACAGATAAAGACTTTTGTTCTCAATGTCATTGAAGCTAATTACGATAAAGTACAGTATTATCAGTTCTTGCAGTGGTGCCCGAACAGGCCTGCTGTCTGGGGAGAGATGTATAATTCTTGCAACCCAGCAAGCAGCTACTCTGGACAATCAGAAAAATCAGAGTCAGTTAACGCTTTCAAATCCATTTTCCAGTGCAGCATATATTTTCTTCAGTTCACAGTGACTATTCTTTCAAATCACTACAGCAAAAGTACTGTGGACATTTCAACAGCACTCCAGAGGCTTTCCAGCTCTGAGGCCCCAGTAAATGTAATCAACGGTGCTATAGGCCACCCTTTCAGTGACGGTATTGTTCATTTCCAGACTTGGTCACACTACGTGTATTCTATACAAAATAGCAGTGTTTCCATTCTAGTATTTCATTCAACTACATGTGTTCTACAGAGTAAATCAGCCTTATTAAAAAACTTCAACAAAAGCAGCTGCAGTAAGTAATTTTTACATGTATGGTTTTACTGCAATAGCCAGCTTAACTTCAAGGTTTCATTAACAGTTTATAGTGACAGCAAATGTTTCATAGCAGACTTTTCAGCAGCATACCAGTGTTTTTTTCATAAATATAGCTGTAAACCCTATACAGAATAAGCTAAAAATTATGGCATGACAGTTTCTCTTTAAGACAGCATTACTTCATGCAGAAAACATACACAGCATACAACCTCTAACCAAAGTGCACAGCACCAGTGTTTACTTCAGAAAAGCCTCACACAACTTCAGCAGACCAGTATTGAATCAAAGCAGTGTTTCTTCAGAACATAAAAGACATTATCCATTTAACAGCCATCTTCACAAACTTTCATGTTTCCAGTGTGACATCACACAGCCAAGAAGCAAGAAAAAGGTTAATAAGCTACAGACAATGGCACACATTCTTCCAAGACCATAAAGTTATGTAAGACTTTATATGCACCTTTTAGTTAACAGCTCAAAAAGTTTAAATTAATCAGTTAAAGTCATTTGCATGTAAACATGTCAAGTAATACTGCTCCAGTTAAAACATCAGTAAATGTCTGGATTAAGTTTAAAAATGTTCTCTTAAAGTTAAAGGTTATTAGTGCAAGAATGTTAAATATTTCTAAACACAAAAGGGTTAAGCCAGCTTATGAGTCAGCTTCTGTTACTATGGGTTTAGACTTAATTAATCCTGGTGTAAATGCTTCAGCACATGCAATTCAAAATACAGAAGTATGTTGCAGTATTAAACATACAAATGTCAACACGGTCAATGTACATAACATACAGGCAATGTCTCAAGTTCACATTACTTCATCTAGTTTCTTATTTTCAGAATCAATTGCAATGTTGGCACTGAAGGGAGATAAGGGGAATCAAAGTGCGGTTATGGTGAGACAATGGGTGGAGTTTCACTCACAGAACAGTATGTTAATATCTAAGAGTTACGAGATAAAATGTAAAAAGTTCAACAGTTTAATTGTTTATATAGGTGCAGAAATGTAAAGTGTTACATTACTACTTTGAGTTTCATTTAAAATTAGTTCAGGGACTTGATATGGGTCTATATTAAATTATCGAATAGAACAAATGTCGAACGGCCGAAATATCGAAAGTGCCATTCAGATTACTTGGGTTTGTGGGGGGCTGTGCCCCCATACCCCCTGCTAATTATATATATCAACTCCGAGATCGCACTACAGTGAGGAAAGGGCAAAATTCCCGATCTTCACTGCACTCCAATCCCACAAACCAGAACTCTATGAATGGCACTTTTGATATTTCGGCCGTTAGACATTCGTTCCATTCGATAATTTAATATAGACCCCTTGATACAGCTATCAAGTTAAATGTAATTGCTAGAGCCAAGACCTTAGAAAAAGCTGTCCATTTACTGGTTAGACAGAAACAGATTTTGCAAGCATCAGATGCCAGTGACACAAGCATATAAAAGCTGTTATTAATTACTTAATTCCAGTTATTTCCAATAAAGCTAGACAGGTTATTTAGTGTATTCTTGCCTGGACAGTTTAAAATCTGAACCAGACACAGCACTGACAGTTCCTACAGCTCCTGTTCCCAGTAAAGTTGACACTGATTTATTGTTTTCTGAAGAGAGTGCACATAGTGCATGGGTAGAAACAGGAAATATTGTTAGCTTTTCAGATACAGGGCAGCTCACTATGGTTAATGACTGGGCAAATTACGTACGTGATGTACAAAGTTCGAGCCCAAGGGATAATCAAAAGTATGCTGTAGCTCAGGTTAATGTTGCCAGTGTCATACCAGATTTTCAGAATATGTATGAAGGCTGTGATAATTCAGCACCAAATCAGTTGGTGTATTTGACTTCATTCCAGGTTAGAAAGGACGGGAGACCACTCGATACAGGAGCTTCAGTTTCAGTTACAAATAGACCTCTGCCAGAAGATCCAAGTACAGTTCTCATGCTATCAGAGTTTGAAGGGTCAAAGGTAGCCTCAGTCAGCAGCAAGCCTTTGAAAGTTAGACTTTTACATCCCCAGTATGAAAGTACCATTTTAAAAATAGACATTATGTCAGAATTAGGTGTTGTGTAAAATGTTAATATGTTTATTTCTTGCAGAAAAATGCAATTAAAGTCGGGGCAATAAGCAATGTTGTAATTGTTATGATATTTTAAGGACGTGATACTATATACAATCAAGAACTTTAGCTACCCAACCTTGCACAAGAAATAAAAAGAAGAGGTTTAAAAGGGCTAACTAAAGCAGGCCTTCCTTTACCTTTACCTCATCAGTGACTGAAACAGTGCAGAGTAAAATTTGTCAAGAGCTGTGGTACAGGAATTGACTATGTCTTTCAGTTATTTCTTCAATGTTTGTTTAAAGTTAAAATGTATGAGTTAAAGCAAGTATGTATGTTTTCAATGTTCTCATGTTTTGAGGTTCATGGTAACAAATGTACAGCAGTACTAGTTTTTATTCTATCTGTGTTCAGATAGATTCCAGTTTATGTGTGTTCAGGCATGTTTTCAGACAATTGTACAATAGTATTAGTTTCAATTTATCTATGTTCAGACAATCAAAATGTTCTCATGTTTTCAAACAATTGTACAATTGTACTAGTTTCAGTATATCTATGTTCAAACAATAATGGTTGGTTCTCAGAATATAACATGTACCAGTTTCAGTTATGCTTTTATCTGTATTTAGTTAACACTGGCAAAAGATATTATTTTAGTTTAGTTAGTTTCCAGAATATACACAGCTATTTATGTTCAGTATATGCTAATGTAAATTTCAGTCAAGTTTCAGAAAATGACATTCATATTCAGTTATGTGTTCAGTATAGTACATTTCAGCCAAATCTCAAAATACTTCCCATTATTCAGTCATTAGTTAAGGGTAAAGTAACAGAATTACATTATTTAGTAATTAGTTAAGGGTAAAGTGACAGACTTCTTTGTAACAGGCTTATTACATTATTCAGTCATTAGTTAAGGGTAAAGTAACAGAATTATTTTTTACAGGCTTATTAAAATAAGTTATTTAAATAATATGTAGTAATAGTTATTCAGTATACTCAAGGTATAAGATGGCAGGCTTAATTTGTTAGCTAATTTACAAATTACAGTATACTTTACATAATTATTATACATTACATAAAATGCAAAGGTATAGACCTGAAATACAGAAAGTATACGTTTGGTAAACTGTTAAGATAAGTTATCTAAAGAATAGGTTTGTAATAGTTATTCAGTGCACTCAAGGCATAACAGGACAGGCTTAATTTGTTAATTAGTTTACAAATTACAGTGCACATTTACAGATTACAGTGAATTTTACATAATTATTGTATATTAGTCAGAAATTAAGGACACAGACAATGTAAAGGTATAGAGTTAAATACAGAAAGTATAGGTTTTTAGTAAACTATTATAGCTCATAAATATTCATAAAAGTTAAAAAAGGTAAGTAGAAAAATGTATAGACACAAGTTAACACAGAATATAGTAATTATGCTTCAAGATCACTTATAAAGTGATCTTTTTAGTGCAGATTTCAATTAGTGTTCAGAAAATAGCCATCATGCTTGATAGGCTGTACATTATGTGGCAGCAAAAAAGCTGCCAAGGAGGGGATTCCTCTATATCCAATGCAGTGGAAGGAGATTAAGGTGAAAGGTATAACAGAGGTGACCCAAGTGGGCTCAATGGTTGAGGCAAATCTGGCAAAGATCCAAGATATGCAGGGAGATGCTGATAAAAGGGCACAATGCAAAGTTGCCAGTCCAGTCTCGGGAGTAAGTAAGGTTGTATGTGTACAAAACAGAACAAGGGGCACTTTTGCCCTATGTACCAAGATTATTGGTGAAGCAGCTGATAAAGTACAACCATCAGCTACTAGGTCATGTAGGTTTTCAGAAAATTTGGCCTATCATAAAGTATAAGTTTTGGAATCCTCAGCTGAAAAAACTATGTAAAGAAATTCAGGAGGAGTGTATAATATGTCTGCAGAATAACCCTAAGTTAAAAAAAAAACTCAGTTGCAGAGAGTGCCAGTTTCAGAGAAAGCATGGTACAGTATACAGATAGATTTTGCAGGACCTCTTCCTCCAGGAAAAGGGGGTTGAATAATGTACAGGTTTTAAATATGTCACTCATACATCAGAACTTAGACTTAAAGCTCTAAAGGCTATAAATCTAGGCAATATAAAAATCAAATCATAAAGTTAAGAGACTTCAATCCAAACAAGCCATAAATGCTCAAATGACACCTAGTGGTCAAAAGTAAAATTGCAGAATTACCAAATACATTTTTTTTTTACTTTCAAATTATGAGTCAGGTAGCATAAAGGGGTATACAGTAGTTAGCAATACATATGTAAAGTAACTACAGAAGTAGGTCTCCATAGACTTTCGTCAGGGACCTCAGGGGTAACATTTTAAAGTAGTTATTAGACATTAGACAGGCTAAAGGGAAAAATAAATTGTTTCATTTATACATAAAAGACAGTTAAGCAGAAAGAAAAATAACCTTGCTGATTAACCATGAGAGACAGTTTATTAGAAAGGAAAGATAAACATACAGTGTGCAGATGGAATGTTCTTTTCTCAATGGAAAGATGCAATCTCCCTAGCTACAGAATGTTCCTTAACGCAATGCTGCACATACGAGACAAAGCTTGAGACCAAGGTTAGGAGAAGTAAGGAAGGAAAATTACTGGACTGAAGCAATATAATATGTTGTGTTCAGGATAGCAGTTCAGTTAGGGTTAGTAAGTTTGTTCAACCTGTTACTTCAGAGAAGATGACAGACACTCAAGCCTGAGTACAGAAGACAGGTCATATAAAGACTATGATAATTTACGTTGTTCAGGGCAATCAGAATATGATGTGCAGTAATTTTGAACACTAATTGTTTATCAGTACTGTTAATGAAGACAGTATTCAGATATTGTGAGCATCATATAAAGCATTATTGAATGAACTACAGTGTTTGGAGAATTCATTCTAAAAAGTGAACAAGACTTGGTCCATAAAGGAAAGAAGAGCACCTGTTCAGCATCAGTTTGGGTAATTAACAGATAAAGACTTTTGTTCTTCATCTCGTTCCAGCTAATTACAGTACAGTACAGTATTATCAGTTCTTACCTTTGCCTTTGTACAGACTAGATATGTTATTGTACTGATTTGCCATCATCCGTTACTTCAGTAAAATTCTCAAAGAAGTTGACAAGGTTAAAGTAGGCAGGATCTGCCTTGATGAATCTGAGCCGTCGTGTGTCAAGAGTTTGTAGGTTACGTATGTGCATTTTAATTCCATAGCCTTACAGATGAAGCTGGTCAGCTTTATAGGTCTACAATTACCCAGGTACATTAACACCCCATCTTAATGCAAGGGGATGACTGTTGATGTTGATGTCCTCCATTCATTCAGTACAACTCACGTGGCTAGAAATGCAGGAATACATGTTCCCAAATCATGATCTACCTTAATTCAAAAGGATTGTGCACTTACACACATATATGTAGAGAAATATGGACACACACAGTTTTATATAGCTATATTGGATTTTGCATATAGGTTTCTCTCAGCCTCTCAAGCATGAATGTAAATACACATGCACACATAGACATGAATCTGTCTATGTACTTATCTATATGAGTGTACACATACACTCATTATACCTATATGAAAAGCAATCCTGTCTATCCTTACTCAGTTCAGCTAACTCCAAACCTAACACTGCCACTGTCCCATAGCTCAAGATCCACATTCCCTTCCAAAAACAGTAGATTTTTTTACTTTTATGCAGAGGAATAATAATGGATTTTTGGCAAAGGGATGGCACATCATTCCTCATTGGATTGCCTTATCAGTTTGGGCACTGGGTAGACTAAGTCCTCTCAGACTGTTTACGTCATCAGGAAGACTATCATCTGCTATTGTGGAGGACTTATGATGAGCAATACTTTTTAATGCTGATGGTAGAAACAGGGTTGACAGAGAATTTACTTGGGCTTGTAGAAAAATTAACAGGTGCGGTTTGAGGGCTACATTGTTGCTGAGCATGGTATGTGCTGACATCTTTGAAATGATCACTAGTTATGTAGGCAATAGCAAAATTTGATTCAATGGGTAGAAGGGTTTTGTCTGCATTTCTTTATGGCAGTCACACGTTGTTTAGAATGGTAAAGAATTATTTAGAATTATTATTAGGAGCCTGTAAAAGGATATGAGTATATTAACTACCTGGATAACAGCGAGGTTCATTAGTTGTCCATACGTTTGCTATTTATTGTAAGTTTTGTCTTTATGCCAGCATATTCCAACCTTTGTCTCTATTTCTCATAAGATGTGTAGTTTTGTGAGTTAATCATCTTGCTGCTTTTATCTTTTATTCTTTTTCTGTGCAGAGGGCCTTGGTTGACACCAGTGCTGTGGCTAGTGGTCCCTAGTTTTAGAGGTTTGCAGATTAACACTAGCCCTGTTGATTTGGTGTGCCATTTGTATTCCAGCTACAACATTTCAATTAGAATTTTAAGAAGACATACATTAATACCAGACCCAATCTGAATGAAGTACATTATACCTCGTTTTGATCTCTTTACATAAAGTTTTGAGGGCCAGACTAGAATGTACTTATGATTGCCCATCACTTGTGTAGCTTATGCTTAGAAAGCATCAGTGAGCTGTTCTGCTTCACATCAAAGGGGAGTTTGTTACATAAAAGAGGGATTCACTGTGATAGATATCTATCTCATCAGCAGGTCCTGTTTATATTTCAGAGGAAGTTTCTCTCTCTCTCTCTCTCTCTCTCTTGCAAAGTTATTTAGTTAGTTTAGTGAACAGTGGGATGTTGCATGGGACCAGATACCTTGAGGATCTATGTGATACAAAGAAGTCTACTTTCAAAAGTCGATAGTAAACAGAAAACAGATAGAGAGTGCTTTAAGGTGGTTGTAGTAGTTCAAAGAAGACATGCCCTCCATTGACTTAGGAAAAGCTAAGAACATTTGAGCTGGGTCATATACCTAAACAAGTGCATGAAAAAAGGGGCTACTATACTCTTACTGGCATGAATAGGAAAGATTAGATGAGGATGCCTTCCTTGCCTGTATCAGATATATATGTAGTTATTAGGCTGGCTATATAGAATGGCTTCCTAACAACAATAGACACATGGAGGTCAAAGGATAATTCATTTTCTAGAAAAGTGATCCAGTCCCTAATGACAGTCAGTTTTTAAGGGTGTATAAACTATTTGGTGGAGCATTGGTGTACAGGTTTGTAAAAGGACACCTTGCTGAATTTTGTTTTCATTTAGTTTGAGTCCATGGTCCAAGTACCACTTGTTGCTGTGTGTTAGATCCTCCATTGAATCTTTAAGTCAGCTGGGGAATTACTGACACCTCTAAGTTTGCAATTATCAACAAAATGTGTCAGGGACAAGCATTTGCTGCTTGACTGGCCATCAGACAAGTAGATACCAAAGATGAGTAGTCCCAGGTCAGATCACTGAGGGACACCACTAGTAACTACTCTTCTGATGAGTGTGTGGCTCCAACACACACAGATTGGCTTACGTCTGTGAGCCAGTTGGCTATCCACTAGTTAATGTAAAGGTTTACTTATAATTGTGTTAGCTTATCAATAATTCAATAATGTGAAATGGTATCAAAGTCCTAGGCCAAGTCCAGTAATGCTCTGTGGCCCAATTTGCATGAGCCTAAAGGCTTGATGACTTGTTCAGAAAATTCCGCCAGGTTTAGGAGCCATGATCTTCTTTTAATCCACTAAAACTGGTTTGAGTCCCTGATTTGAAGACTGGCAATGTTGCAACCTTTATGGAGTGTGATGACTATAGCAGTCCTCTATACCTTGTGCATGAAACCAGTAGAGAGGCTAAGGCTGAATAGCCTTACTAATTGATCGACCATACTATGTTTGGTGCTAGCAAGAAGGCAGACGGGCACTTAATTTGTGCTCAGGGAGCTAGTGTTGTTAGCCTTGCAGAGAGCACTCAGGACTTGCTAAAAGGATATTGGGGGTGGTGCTGGCATCCTAATGTGCTCTGGAAGGTTTTACTGGAGATAATAATGTTTAAACTGATTTTGTCCAGCGGTGTGTTGGTTAAGTCTTCATTGAATGAGTATATGGAGTTATTCGTTATTAGCTTAGAGCATTGTTGAGTATTATTTCTTGGGTTTATTTAGGACATAGCTGAATGCGGCTTTGTGGTTAAAGGTGAAGGAATATGAGGGCCGTATTGACATTGCAGCTCCTTGGACATTACAGGCTGATAATTGTCACTCTGTCTTTGCTCTGCCTGGTGAGTGGAACATGTGTGCGGCTAACTGTGGAGTCACCTATGATTAAGACTTTGGTAATACATTGGTCTTATTGCATTAAGGGCCTCTGTATACTAACTGTGTAACCCTTTTTATAGCTGTATTTTCTCTCAGAGTGTGCTGCATGTTGGTTATGGCTGAATTACGATGGATGGCATGCAGGTGGAAGATTTCATGGGTTAGGTAGATATCTAGATTTAGGAGTCTGAGGAGGCTTATGTAGAGATATTTTAATGGTATCAACATTAGACAGTTTTATGATGACAATCTGTGTGTTGCATAGTTGTGGGTGGGGTTAGATAGCATGCATCTAATTGTGCGAGGATACCTCCAAATTAGTTAAGCATTTAGAACTCTCACATGTAAGTCCTTTGGGTTTATTCTGAGTTTTTCAGTGAGTTTTATGTGACATTTCTGACACTGTCCTAGGATTCCATGTGCTTTAAGGCTGACAATAGTAGGCATAGTTGGATTGTTGTCTTTAGATGAAGACAAGTGGTAATGTGTGACAAGGTGTACAAGGAAGTAAAGGAGGAGTTGTGAAATATTATAGGAGAGATTTTTGTGTGTGTGTGTGTGTGTGTGTGTGTGTGTGTGTGTGTGTGTGTGTGTGTATGTGTGTGTGTGTGTCTGTGTGTGTGTGTGTGTCTGTGTGTGTGTGTGTGTGTGTGTGTGTGTGTGTCTGTGTGTGTGTGTGTGTCTGTGTGTGTGTGTGTGTCTGTGTGTGTGTGTGTGTGTGTGTCTGTGTGTGTGTGTCTGTGTGTGTGTGTGTCTGTGTGTCTGTGTGTGTGTGTGTGTGTGTGTGTGTGTGTGTGTGTGTGTGTGTGTGTGTGTGTGTGTGTCTGTGTGTGTGTGCCCTGTATGGGACAAACTGGTTTTAATTGCAGTTGCCCATTTGTGCTGTGTGCTATTCTCATTTGCTGAGCATAAACAAATTTGTTCTGCTACATGTAACAACATAACCCATAAATGGATACCTTCCTTTACTGTCTGTGAGACTGAGCAGGTTGGTAGAGTTCTTTCTTATTTTCCCATTCAGTGTTATTTTGTGAAACATGTATGCTTGCCTAGTGTGGCTTTATTCATCTCAAAGTAACTTAGAATTTTATTCATGTAAATGATAGAGTGCATGTTGTTCATTATCAGTATATTCTTGTATTTGTAACTTTATGACCATTTCTACTAATACATCAGAAATTCAACTTTGTCTCAACTGTGTTCTATACATTTTTGCATGCTGTACTATTCAGTTTTGGTTTGATCCAGTTGGTGATGATGAATTATTTTCAGTAGGAAGAATTGATATGATGTTATCTGCTTTTCACATTGTCTGCTACAACTGGTAGGCCACTGTGAAAAATCGTGGATACCATTGCTTGAGAAGGGGGTTGCCCCTGTATTTTTTTTCTTCCTGATATAAATTAATTTATTTTCTGATTATTTCTAGTAATTGTAAAAACTCTTTGTAGGGCAATTCCTCGAAAGCAAAAGTTGGAGGTTTACTGCACACTCAGACATGCGCACACAGAGTAGTATAAAATACAATACAGAGACAACTGACCCATAAAATAATGCATCTTTATTGAACAAAATTAAAAGTACTTTTGCAGATTCTTCTTGTATATACTGAATCAAAAGAATTACATAAAGGACCTTTTCTATTAGTTCCGCAAATAAAAAATTTATTTATTTTATTTTATTTATTGACATTTGTTAACCGGATTAGTCCAACTGGGCTTGGGGCCCATTTTCAGAGGAGACCTGAGGAGAAAATCTCCATTATTAGACTGTTTTAGAAAAATCATGATTCAAAAGAATTCCTTACTTAGTACATACATATATGAGATAATAGACAAGAATTCTAAAACAGATAATATTAAACAGCAAGAATAAGAACATAACAAAATGCAAGCATCAGGCTATATATACAGTATTATTTACATAGTAAATAAAAAGTCACTAGAGAATATTATAGTCATTGTTTAAAACATTTAGCACTTGCTGTCTGACATGGAGATGTGAGAGTGAGATGAAAGAGAAATTAAATTTTTATTTTTGGTGGGTGAGATGGAGCTTATGTTGGATCTTGGCAGGGGCAAGACTTGGAGTTAAGTAGATAATGCTTTAGTTCATTTTTAAACTGTAGGGAGTCAGTGATGGAACATATGTTAGTTTGTTCCAAGCAAGGGCAACAGAGTGTTTGTATAGTAGTTTGCCCACAGTTTTCTTGGGGTGGTAGATTTCAAGTAGCTGCTGGTTAGATGTGCAGAGGGTTCTACATGGTATATAGGTAGAGATAATGGATGACAGAGATGAGCAGGATTAAGGTTTGTAATGAATGTGATGCAGCATTTAAAATTGAGATAGTTGGAGTTGTTGGGGGAGCTCGAGCCACTGCAGAAAGTTTAGAGCAATGCAGTGATGAGCCTTGTATGGAGTGCTTGTCACAAATTTTGCAATTTTGTGGTAAGTTTGTTGGAGTTTGTTCAGGGTTGTGGTTTGAATGTTGGTGAGTACTGGGGCAGCATATACGAGGGAGGGCAAGAGGAATGCTTGTGCTAGTGTGAGTCTGGCATTGGGGGTTAGACATTTTTTGTTATGATAAAGTAACCCCAGTTTCTGGTGAGTTTTTTTATACATTGCAGTATATGCAGGCTGAATTTGTGTTCATCATCTATGATGACCCCAAGGAGTTTTGTATGGCTATAGGGTTTGATAACTGTGTTGTTAGAAGACTTGATAGCAAATGTGGACTTAAGGTTAGTAAGAGATTGGGGCATGAAGAGTAGGAGTTTGGTCTTTTTGGAATTAAGAATAAGTAGATTATCAGAGAGCCATTTTTTGGTGGATAGAAAGGCTTGTTGGGTTAGGGTATGGAGTTCGGAGACATTTTTTGAGATAGAGATGAGTGTAGAGTCTTCAGCGTATTGGATGAGAGAAGATTAATTGCAAGATGAGTAGAGATAATTGGTGAAGACATTGACTAGGAGGGGACCCAAGATGGAACCTTGGGGTACTCCAGTTGGGACAGGAAGGAAAGGTGAAAAGGATGAGAGCCATTTGATGGATTGTTGTCTGCCGGATAGGTAGCTACTGAACCAAGCTAGGGAGGAAGAGGATAGGTTAAATTTAGCAAGTTTAGATAGCAACAGAGTATGAGAGACTGTATCAAAAGATTTGGAAAGGTCAAGGAAAAGGCAGGATATGAGTTTGTTGTTGTCTAAGGCTTCAGCAATGGTATGGATAAAGGATAGGAGGGCAGGGGTTGTGCTGTGGTTGGGACAGAAGCCATGCTGAGTGGAAGTGAGAAGGTTATGCTGGAGGAGGTGATTAAGAAGTTGAGAGTGAATGCATTTTTCAAGTATCTTTGAGAGGTGGGATAGAATGGCAATGGGTCAGTAGTTGCCAGGGTCAGTGGAGTTTCCACCTTTGTGAAGAGGAATAGTGAAAAAGGATTTCCATAGGGTAGGCACGGTGGATTTTTGAATAGATCTCTTGATTGATATGGATATAGAATAGGCAATAGATTCAGTGGCTAGTTTGAGGAAGGTAGGAGGTAGATTGTCAGTAGAGGGAGTGCAGGGTTTGAGCTTAAGAAGAAGAGATTTGATATAGGAGGTAGGAACAGGGTGAAAGGTGAAGGTAGTTTGGTTTGTAGGGTTGGGAGTGGTAGGTATGGCAGTAGTGCTACCATTTGAGGGTATGAGTTTATGGATGGTATCAATGAAGTGATGATTGAGGAGGGTAGCAGTTTCCAATGGTGATATGTTTGGGTAAGGGGAGGGGTTTGCGGGACAACCTGGAGAAAGGATGTTGTTTAGAGTAGTCCAAAACTTTTGAGGGCTGGTTTTGCTTTTGAGCTGGGCGGTGTTATAGTAGGACTTTTTATCATTTGTAGTTTTATTTTTAACAAGGTTCCTAAGTTGTCTATATTTGAGTAGGAGGGGTGGTTGTTTAGTTTTGGCCCAAGCTTTCCAGACTTTATCTCTTTCTTGCATAAGGGACCTAGTTTCTTTGGAGAGCCATGGGGCATGGTTTGATTTTAGTCTGACATTCCTGGAGGGAACAAGGGAGTTTAAAGTATTCAGGAAGATGCTGTTGAACACACATACAGCATTGTTGAGAGGGATTTGTTTAAAGACTGACCAGTCTATACTGGAAAGATTAGAGTTGAATTGTGAGATGTTAAAGGTGGATAGTTTGCGGCAGTCTCTGAAGAGGTAGAGTTTTTGAATTTGGGAGGTGTATCTTAAGACAGATGTGGGGAGATGATTGCTAAGGGAATCAGGTAGAGTGGTGGGGTTGTGGTAGTGATGGGGGGAGTTGGTGAGAATCCAGTCAATTATGGAGTTGGAGCATGAGTTTTTGTGGAAGCTTGTGGGGGATGAGATCAGTTGGTGGAACCCATGTAGGTTGATACTAAGTTCAAGAGAGTCAGTAGTAATTTTGGACCAGTCAATGTTGACATATCCTAAGATAAGGGTTTTGTAAGGTATAGTGTCTGAAAACCAGGACAGAATGTTCTCTAGGATGGGGAGATTGTTTCCTGGAGGGAGATAGATGGAGGCAACAGCAAATTTCTTATGAGGATTAAGGTGGTAGTTGAGGATGATAAGTTCAGCTGGGTGGAAGTCAGGAATAGGAAAGGCGAATGGTGAGAGGTTTAGGCTATTGAAGTAGAGGATGGCTACACCACCCCCTTTTTTTGGGAGTTGGTCAGGGTGAAAGATATTATAGCCAGGAGGGAGTATTTCATTGTGATATGTGGTTTGAGCCATGTTTCAGATAAGGAAAGAATGTGAGGAGTAGAATGAGCTATCCAGATATGTAGCTCAGTGACTTTATTTGTAAGGCTTTGAATGTTTACAGAGAATATAGTTAGATGTTTAGATAGGGATGAATTATGTGCATGAGGGGGGACTGGCGGGGATCTTTAACACCCACCTAAGCTATCAACAAGTCATGCAGATGGAATCTCAGCTTAATGTATAGTACCAAAACACTTCACTTTACAATGGCCCATGCACTGGTGTTAATATTAAATGTCTGTCTCATGATGCAGATTTCAGATTTATGAAAGAATGTTATCATAACCTTTTTGAAAACAAAAGTGATTTTAGCTTGCTTCCTTCTTTTTAGAATTCATAATAGAAGAAGCTCAGAGTTCTTCGAGTTATTCAGGAATGTCTTCTTTGCTGATATATAGAGAACTGGTATTCCAGGCAAAAAGTCCTCTTGCATCAAGTGACAAATCTCTAGGGCATGAGTAACATCCTTCACCTGCAGCACAATGACAGTCTTTACTTGAACTTCAGTCCAGGAATGATAACTGTGCCCTCTTGAGACTTTATTGAATTGTCCATGGCTTAGACAAACCCTCCTGTTGTATAAAAACAAATGATATAATTAGTCTCACTAGTGACCCATTACCCCAATATGAAGGAATTACTCCTCTTGCTAATACATTGCACACTTTTTATATTACTCAATGGAATTAGCAATAATTTAAAGTACAAAAATATGTAATAATGGTTATGCACTTTGAGATTAAGTTCATACACACTGAAGCCTTGTGTTCTCCAGGTGTTACCAGCTCCTGTAAGGTTGTCAGAGAACATGTGGACACAAATGAAATAGTGATTGGTGCACCCAACACAAACAAAATAGGGAGAAGGTTAATAACACAAACTTGCTCCATTTGTGTTGGATTTTTTTTATGAAACCTTTCTGGTCCCATGAAGTGGTCCCTTGACATTTACTTAAATGAGGCTATTCTGCTCAGACTGCCCCTTCCAAAATTTTTAGGACTCAGTGGCTCTGAGGGAAGAATGCTCACCACGGCCTCCTGCATCAACAACACCTGTCTAAGGCTTCCTTTGTACTCCTTGATATCCTAGTGGATGGGATGGAGTGTTGCTGGATTTGAGGAAGTTTTTTATTTATTTATTTGTCCTTTGGTAAACAAGAAAAGTCCAACTAAGCTAATGGCCCATTTTCAGTGGAGGCCTGGGGAGAAATGCTCCACAATAGATTCAAAACAATTTAAACAGTAGTTGATGATTATATATGAAGGGAAAAAAGTTGTATAACAGATTAAATATTTTATAAGAGCTGATGAGTAACTATATACAAGGAGAGAAATTGTGTAACAGACTAAATATTTTACAATGAGTTAGAGAGAAAGGTTCCACAAACACACACACAAAACCATTTTACAATAGCTGATAAGTAATTAAATACAAGGGGAGAAAAGCCCCACAGCAAATAAAACTCTTTACAATAGATTGGGGTATACCTTTTTACAATGGGATAAGAGCCTCCACAACAAATTGACATACTTTTTACAGAATATTGATAGGACAGAATTTGTGATCAAGAATACAATATATACTGGAAGTAGCAAGACACTTTGCAGACATGGATAGCCTATGTCAAGTAAAGTAATATATTGTTATTCAAAATATCGACAATATTTCTAATAATGTATGGCGGTAAGGAATAAGTATTGTGATGCCATGATTGACAGAGTAATAGAATGAGATGAGGAGGAGTAATGACCAGGAGGGAAAATTAAGGACTTGGAGAGATAGTTGATTACTATTAGAAAGATGGGAATGTTATGGAATGACAGGAGAGAGGAAAATAAACAGGAGTAAGTGCTGGCTGAAGGGATAGAAAAGCATACATTAGTAGTAGGGAATCTTTAAAGTGACAGCTTCTTTAGATGTTAGGCCATTACTACATGCTAAGATATGCAGATGTTAGTGGAATTAGAGTGAGAAAGACATAGCTATAGTGAGTAGGTGCTCATACATCTGTTTTTGAGTGTTGTGCATGTGCAGTTCAAGGTGTCGGATAGATATTTTGTATATTGGTCTTGAAACTGGAAAGGTTGCTTGTATGTTTAAGGCATAAGGGATAGAGTTCCAGGATTGGGCTACATAGAATGGAACAGATAGAGAGGTTTGTGTCTGTTTGGCCTCTCCTGCTCAACTAGCTAAGGCTACTGCCCCCACCATTACAAGCAGAATGAAATACACACTATTTTTTATCTGTGGAACTCTTAATATCTAATTGAAAAAGTCAGTCATTACAGCTCATAATTTCAGCAACAGTATAAGTGTAATTTTGAATAATATAAATCTTTTCAATTTGTCAGTGGTATTTTTAATCAAATTCTAAAATAATATATTGATGGGTGCCAATTAAGGACCCAGCTTTATCAAAAACAGTTATAGGTTCATAGGTTCATAAGATGATACTAGGATATTGGCCCAGAGGCCCTTATAAGCTTAGCCAAGAATTTCAACCATGTTTCCACAAAGTCAGCACTTGTTTCCCCTGTCCAGTAGGGACACAGGTGGGATCCTAAAGTGGATTTTCTGTTTCCCATCCAGTCGTCCAGGTTCCTCTTAAAGAGGGCTAGTGAGGTGCTCTGCGTGACATGGAGAGGGAGTCTATTCCACTGATGAGAGAGTCTTTGGGACACAAATATATCCTGCCAGCAAGTTCTATTAGTGTCACAGATCAGGTTGACACCTAGTGTGTAGGTTGCATGAGTGGAGTTTGACTTACGCATATGAAGCAACTCAATCAAGGCTGGGTCTGAGATGGCCTTGTATGCCAGACATGTCAACTCTGAGCAGTCTGTATGAACTGAGTAGAGGACAGGGCTTTTAGCCTATATGTATAGGATAGGTGTTTGAAACCCTAGATTTTCCTGGTTAGGAACCTCTGTGGTCTCTCTAGTTGCTGCATGTGCTGGGCAAGGTACATGCCGAAGAGGGCATTGTACTCGATAATGGGTCTGATAAGGGAGGAGTACAGGGATGTTATGATCTCCTTGTTTCTGGATGAAATACCCTTACTTATGAGGTGGACCATGTAGAAAGCCTGCTGTACAATGGAGGCAATGTGGGCGTCAAAGGTCAGGTTGCTATCAGCTTGGGTGCCCAAGTCTCTCACAACTGATTGCATGCTTAGTAAGTTCTTATTAATGTAATAATTAGTGGGAACACCATTTTCCCCAAAGGGGATAATGATACATTTCTTGGCATTCAGTTTGAGGCCATGCTTCTGGCACCAGTCATTAGTTTGAGTAAGGCAGTCTTGGAGGATATTCACATCATTAGGGGAATGTAAGACAGTGCCCAGCTTGCAATCATCTGCAAACTTCATCAGCCACAGACCACTGGTTTTGACTTGCATCTCAGTAAAGCATATCCCAAACAGTAGAGGCCGCAAGACCGATCCTTGGGGTACACTACTTGTTACGGGTCTACTACTAGAGGAGGCTTCCCCTAGTTTGAGTGGATTCTATCAGTGAGCCAGTTACCTACCCATCTGGTAACATATGGGTTGATGCCTATCTAGGAGAGTTTATCTATTATGCCAGAGTGGGGAATAGTGTTGAAGGCTTTGGCTAGGTCAAAGTGAGTGGTGTGCATCATCTCCCCCTCATCCATAGCTTTGGTGACTGTTTCAAAGAAGATGACCAACTTTAACAGGCATGATCTCCCTTTGACAAAACCAATCTGTGTGGGGTCAAGCATTTGGAGGTTGCCAGTGCCCTTGTTTGCAAGGTCATCGATAATGTGTTCCATAGCCTTATAGATCAGGCTAGTTAGGCTGATGGGCCTATAACTGCCTGTGTCAGTGGACGCTCCATTTTTGTGTAGAGGGATGAATGCCTGAAGTCATGTAGGACACAGCTAGGGTTGTTGTCAGGTCCCATGGAGACTGTATTTTCTGCCTTTGAGAGGGCATTAAAGACTGCTCCCTGGTGATGAGGGAGGGAGGCAGGTGCTGGGGATGTCCTGTTTTACTGATGAAGGGGGGGGGCAGGGAGGTGAAGTTTTCACTGAACCTATCAGCCAGCAGGTTGGCTATATTTGTCATTTGTGTATGTGGTGTTCTTGACCACCAGTTCAGAGCAGATTTGGGTGTTACCTTTGAAATTGCAGATGTATGTGAAGAAGGCCTTGTGATTGTCCTTAGTGGATGTGGCCAATTTGGACTTGAGGTTAGCCTTAGAGGATTTCACCAGTGACCTTATTTGCTTGTTCAGATAAAGGAGACATTGCTTCCAACTTGGCACCTGCTCCTTCTTCGTCCTGGACAGCAATTTTTCCTTTTATTATAGAGTGTGTTTATTGGTGCTGTCCACTAGACAGGTTTACTCTTCCTTGAGGAAGATGATTTGGTCCTGTCAGGTATTGCTGAATCCATACAGTTATGTAGGTGCTCATATAGTTTTTTGATGTAGGCTTGGACATTAGTGCTAGTTCCAACTGAAGGGATGGTGGCTGTGAAGCTGCTTATACCTGCTCTCAGAAGATTAAAGTCAGCTTTGGAAAAGTTTTTTTGTTTGACATTGATTGGGGGGTGACTTCAAAAGTGATCACTTTATGGTCAGATCTTACCAAGGAGGATGACACTGTAAGGGTGCTACAGTGGGTACTCATGTTGGTTAGTACCAGGGCCAGGATATTTTCACCTCTCATAGGGGTGTCGACCAGCTGATCCAATGCATTGGCATTGACAAAGTCGAGGAATCTCTGGGTGTTCATGTTTGAGCTAGAGAATAGGTCTTCCACTCTATGATTGGGTAGTGAAAGTCACCCAGGATTAGGGTAGAGGGTTGAATTTTGATGGATTCAGGTAAGTCCAGATAGGTGGAGTGGGTCATGGTTGGGGTCTGTAGCTAGCTATGATTTGAATAGATGTTTTGTCAACAGTTAAGTGCACTTGGAGTGTCTCCTGTGCATCATACTGTTTAAACAGCCTGGAGGTGTGTATGTCTGATAAATATTGAAACACCACTTCCTCTGGCTTTGTAGCCCTCTGTTTGGAGTATGAAAGTATGGTAGGATGAGTAACCTGGTAAGGCTGGGGTGCTCTCTGCAGCTTTGAGCCAGGTTTCGGTGACTCCACAAATGTTAGCATCCTCCAGGGTGTGGAATGCTTGCAATGAATGCAATTTCATGCTAAGACCTTTAATGTTTAGCAGCATGACCTTTACATTTCATTTAAAAGAATTTTTCACGTTGGTAATTTTGTACTCACGACTTTGCCTAAAAAAGGCAGTAAAATGTATTGCTTAATACTGAACAACTTTTCCTTTGTTTTGTTAGCCCCCCCCCCCTATTTTTCAGGTGATGCAGGCTATCCACTGGAGCCATGGCTCATGACACCAGTGAGAAATTCAAGTGGCGCTGTGAAAGATAACTTTAATACAGCCCTGTCCCACACTCCTGTTGTGACAGAAAGAGGCTTTGGCATGTTGAAAAGCTGATTCAGATGCCTGGATTTGTCTGAGGGTGGCCTTCAGTATGACCTAGCTACTACATGCAGGATGTTTCCTACATGCTGCATTCTGCACAAGATAGTCATGCACTGATCTAGTGGTGATGTGAGCTATGGATTATGACATTCAGCTTAGTGTTTCATTTATTGCAAAAAAACCCACATAGAGAATAACTGATGCATGCAGTGATACCTGTGGGCTATGCTATGCGGTGCATGGTCTACTGTCACTGTTCATCAGACATTCCATCTTATCTTTAAATAATTTCTTTATTTCAGAACAGGTACTCATATTATTGTTTATAAAAATCATGTCTGACTGCTCACCAGTTCAGTAATGTCATAAGGCATCAAATAAGGAATAGTTGCATTTTTGTTTTGCACAAAAAATTTTGCTTAGGGACTGCACTTAAGTATACATGTACTGAACCTCCTGAAATGGTACATTTAATTAAAAAAAAGGTTAGTGTTTGACTACTTTGAATTTGCCAAAGATAATGTATTTAAATCTCAAAACTTGCATTTAACATTTCTTCGTACCTTGTACTTGAATGGAAAAGGCATCACATACTTTTTTTATTATGCAATATTTTCCCAGTTCTAACTATGACATATTCAAAATGAATTACTGTTCCCTCTGTTAAGGTGCTGTACATCAGATTATTTCATTTTGTCATTCACAACAAGTTGTGTCCTCAGAAATATAAATATTTTTGCATTACTCTGGCTGAAGTGGAAACAGTGCTAGTGTAGATGACAGAATACACAGGTCTCTTAACAATATGTAATATTTGTTTTATGTTCTGTGTAATTCTTAGCTGTATCATTGTTAAATTGAACATCTTGATAACAGATGGATCATTAATGGTGTAAATCAGTGCAATTTGCATGTTATGCCCTACACCTTTTCTTTCCAAATTTTTTTCTTTAATTGTATGTACAACCCTTACTGAAATGAAATACATGCATGTGCAATATGTCTTAATGCGGAGTTTTATTGTGCACAGATCTATTATGAATTTTTTTAACTAAACTCATTGCATTTCAAGTTAAATACTGGCATTATTGTATTGATGTCAGAAGCTAAGTTTCAGAACAGTATACAGGCTTTGCTGTATTCTGGACTGTGGTGTAGTTCTTGTGTTGTCCATTGCCTTACTTGGATAGAAGGAAGTTTCTTTGCTCATCAGTGGGAGTGGGGAGCCTTGAGCAGCCTATCTGTCCCTGAAGGAGTGACCTCAGCACAAGAGCTTGTAGTAATTGGTCATTTTGGACCATTTCCAGCTCTTTTGAAGTTCCCTGTTTAAAATCCGCCCCTGAGCATTTTTTTCTGGCTATACTACTCAGAAACAGCTCCTCGTGGTCCTACAGAGTGGTGCTAGCAGCAGAGAACTGAGAAAAGCAACTACTTTCCTGATCTAAGTATTTTTTGCTGTTTTTACTTGAGAGACCTTCCTTTTCTTACTTTGAACAAGTTTAAACTGCTTTATTACCTGTTTTTTGCATTGTACATTATCTGCACTTAAAGTTACATTTAGTCGAAAGTTTGTTGTTAAATTTAACTGTTGAGGCTACCCACTAAAGTGAGCTAGCCTGTGTAAGTGATTTATTACTCTTTTTCCTGCATTTCTGTGTACTTTTTAACCAAAAAAACCCCCAAAAAACATCCTTGTTTTCCCGCCTTTCTCGACTAGTTTAGACCAGTATACAGGCTTTGCTGTATTCTGGACTGTGGTGTAGTTCCTGTGTTGTCCATTGCCTTACATGGATAGAAGGAAGTTTCTTTGCTCACCAGTGGGTGTGGGGAGCCTTGAGCAGCCTATCTGTCCCTGAAGGAGTGACCTCAGCACAAGAGCTTGTAGTAATTGGTCGTTTTGTACCATTTCCAGCTCTTTTGAAGTTTCCTGTTTAAAATCCACCCCTGAGCATTTTTTTTCTGGCTATACTACTCAGAAACAGCTCCTTGTGGTCCTGCAGAGTGGTGCTAGCAGCAGAGAACTGAGAAAAGCAACTACTTTCCTGATCTAAGTATTTTTTGCTGTTTTTACCTGAGAGACCTTCCTTTTCTTACTTTGAACAAGTTTAAACTGCTTTATTACCTGTTTTTTGCATTGTACATTATCTGCACTTAAAGTTACATTTGGTCGAAAGTTTGTTGTTAAATTTAACTGTTGAGGCTACCCACTAAAGTGAGCTAGCCTGTGTATGTGATTTATTACTGTTTTTCCTGCATTTCTGTGTACTTTTTAACCTAAAAAACAAAAACAAAAAAAATATCATTGTTTTCCAACCTTTCTCGACTAGTTTAGACCAGTATACAGGCTTTGCTGTATTCTGGACTGTGGTGTAGTTCCTGTGTTGTCCATTGCCTTACTTGGATAGAAGGAAGTTTCTTTGCTCACCAGTGGGAGTGGGTAGCCTTGAGCAGCCTATCTGTCTCTGAAGGAGTGACCTCAGCACAAGAACTTGTAGTAATTTGTCATTTTGGACCATTTCCAGCTCTTTTGAAGTTCCCTGTTTAAAATCCGCCCCTGAGCATTTTTTTTTCTGGCTATACTACTCAGAAACAGCTCCTCGTGGTCCTGCAGAGTGGTGCTAGCAGCAGAGAACTGAGAAAAGCGACTACTTTCCCGATCTAAGTATTTTTTTGCTGTTTTTACCTGAGAGACCTTCCTTTTCTTACTTTGAGCAAGTTTAAACTGCTTTATTACCTGTTTTTTGCATTGTACATTATCTGCACTTAAAGTTACATTTGGTCGAAAGTTTGTTGTTAAATTTAACTGTTGAGGCTACCCACTAAAGTGAGCTAGCCTGTGTAAGTGATTCATTACTGTTTTTCCTGCATTTCTGTGTACTTTTTAACCTAAAAAACAAACCCCCCCCAAAAATCCTTGATTTCCCGCCTTTCTAGACTAGTTTAGACCAGTATACAGGCTTTGCTGTATTCTGGACTGTGGTGTAGTTCCTGTGTTGCCCATTGCCTTACTTGGATAGAAGGAAGTTTCTTTGCTCACCAGTGGGAGTGGGGAGCCTTGAGCAGCCTAACTGTCCTTGAAGGAGTAACCTCAGCACAAGAGCTTGTGGTAATTGGTCATTTTGGACCACTTCCAGCTCTTTTGAAGTTCGCTGTTTAAAATCCGCCCCTGAGCATTTTTTTCTGGCTATACTACTCAGAAACAGCTCCTCGTGGTCCTACAGAGTGGTGCTAGCAGCAGAGAACTGAGAAAAGTGACTACTTTCCTGATCTAAGTATTTTTTTGCTGTTTTTACCTGAGAGACCTTTTTTTTCTTACTTTGAACAAGTTTAAACTGCTTTATTACCTGTTTTTTGCATTGTACATTATCTGCACTTAAAGTTACATTTGGTCGAAAGTTTGTTGTTAAATTTAACTGTTGAGGCTACCCACTAAAGTGAGCTAGCCTGCGTAAGTGATTTATTACTGTTTTTCCTGCATTTATGTGTACTTTTTAACCTAAAAAACAAAAAAACCCAAAAAATATCCTTGTTTTCCCGCCTTTCTCGACTAGTTTAGACCAGTATACAGGCTTTGTTGTATTCTGGACTGTGGTGTAGTTCCTGTGTTGTCCATTGCCTTACTTGGATAGAAGGAAGTTTCTTTGCTCACCAGTGGGAGTGGGGAGCCTTGAGCAGCCTATCTGTCCCTGAAGGAGTGACCACAGCACAAGAGCTTGTAGTAATTGGTCATTTTGGACCATTTCCAGCTCTTTTGAAGTTCCCTGTTTAAAATCCACGTTTGCACGGCTTTGCGCTATTGTGCGCATAGCGCAGCGCTGGTTAAACAAGCTTAAACTATTCCTGGCTCCGCCAAGTCTGCACTTCAATTTTTCCCTTAAGAAAGCTCTACTTTCAACAAAATCAGTCTATTCGCTTTATCATAAGCCTAGCACTTGCTCCTAAAACCTTTCTTTTAAGTAAAGCACCCTTAAATTAACGTAAGCACTACATCCTCCTACAAGTAGGGGTTTGCCACCCAAAGTGGACATTTTGGTACAAACATACAAACATCAGATTTTACACACATACTACAGGTCCTACAAAGTACGGTACATAGAACTTTTTTTTTTTAAATAATAAATAAAAGCTTATTCTAGTATTTTTTTTTTTTCTTCTCTTTTTAACATTTACATTTTTTTATTTAGAATAAGAATTTTTTGTTTCACATATATTATATATAAAATATAGGAAATAATTTTGTCCTCTCATCTCATTTGCATTTTATTTTTTTTTTTTTTGTGACACACACCACCCCAAAGAGGGACTGTCCCTCACAAAGTGGGACAGGTGGTAACCCTGCCTACAACCCGTGCTAATACCCACTTCCCTTCAAAGTCCTCTCTCTGACCCAGTTACACATCACCCCCTTATACTATTCTGGCATGTCGAGTGGTATATTACTGACGTCCTCTCCAGTTCAGCTGGTTAATCTGGGAATCTTGAGACAATGTTACAATTGTCTCATGTACACAGACAACACTCTCCTCCTCCCAACAAACACAAACACATGTGAGAGATGCAACTATATAGCCAAACTGGAGGCTGAACTCTCTCAACATAGGACTAGCAAGACCAGACAGGAGGAGAAGGTAACCACACACACAACAAACCCAGTCTCACATAAACCAACTACAACTGCAAACCAAACACATAGTAACACAAAGACATACTCGGAGGCTCTAATAAAAAACTTACCAAAACAACAGAGGCTCCCAAAGCAGACATCCAAGAAAACACCACCTCAAAACTCTGCACACGCAACACATAGTACACAAAGTCAGTGTGCCAAACAATCACAGCTCTTAAGGCGAAACACCATGCCTGATACACTAGTAATAGGTGACTCTATAGTCAGACACACTGACGTCCTGCTTACCAGGCTGAACAAAGAGAGGGTAATGGTGAGCTGCCTGTCGGGAGCTAGGATCCGCCACATAACACAAGCACTCAGATCACTCCAAAGCAAGTACAAATATGACTCTGTCATTGTCCATGCCGGCGTGAATGACCTGAGACGTACCTCCTTGGATTACATGAAAAGAGACATAGAGGAGCTCTCTGATTATGTAGCCCAGGCCAGTATGACCCTGACCCTGAGCAGCATCTTGCCCTCACCAAGAATGATGCCACAATACAAAGACAAGATGATCAGCTTTAATAATTGGCTCAATTACTGGTGTCATTCTAGGGGATCAATGTCTGTCTGCTTGGGATGACATGCTGGACAAGCCACGCTGCCGCAAGGGACAGCTTGCACCTGTCACCACTGGGCTTCCGGATATTGGCTAAGGCTCTTGCCACCCCATAGTGCCTTTTTAGGCAAGGCTCAAAAGACAAACCCACCACCTTAGAAAACAATAAAGGAAAAAAACTAAGGGTAATGCTGCTCAATGCCAGAAGTCTAAATCTCAAGATGCAGGCTCTCGAAGCACTCCTCAGTATGGAGAGCATTGATGTCTGTGCAGTAACTGAAACCTGGTTCAAGGCTCCTGAGAGCACCCCAGCCCTACCAGGTTATACCTCGTATCATGCATTTCGGCGCCAAAACCTGGGCCGAACCACAAAAGGAGGGGGAGTGTCCATATTCATTAAAGACACCCACACCTCCAGGTTAGTGGCAATGCACAAATCATCGGAGACCATCCATGTGCAACTAACCATAGGCAAAACTCCTATACAACTTGTAGCATGCTACAGACCACCCTCGCAATCTCAGGAACTCCATTCAGCCTTCCTGAAGACACTGGAAGATATGAATGTCTCACCAAATACCATCATTTTGGGAGACTTCAACTACCCAAACATAGACTGGGTGCATTACTCAAGCCCCAACACCCTAGCCCAAAGGTTCTTGGAATTCATCAATTCAAATGTGATGGAATAACTAGTCATCTCCCCCACAAGGGGAAATAATATACTTGACCTGATCATCACAAACATGGGGACAAAATGCTCAATACCGGAAGTATACCCCTCACTAGTGAGATCAGACCATAAACTAATAACCCTAGATATTCATATCCCACCTCCATCCCCAGCACAAAAGACCACAGTGAGAAACTTCTCAAAAGCTGACTTTACACTCCTTAGGACTGAAATGGTATCCTTCAAGCCCCCTGGGCCAGTGGAAACCACATCCCCACTGCTGAATCCTTCACAAATGCTTTCTACGGGCATCTCCAAGAATGCATGGATCATGCAATCCCAAATAAAACCAAGACCCTTTCCACCAAAGGCAGGCATCCTATCTGGTGGACCCCAGCCATAAACAGACTTTATAACAAGAGAAGGAAGCTACTGTAAGAAAGAGCAAAATCCCATAAAGGGAAGGCATCCCTGATCAGCACTAGCAAAAAACTACATTCGCTAATAAAATCATCAAAGGCCAACTTCGAGAGAAAAATTGCTAAGGACACTAAAGATAATCACAAGGCCTTCTTCAGTTATGTTAGAAACCTGGGCAGAAACCCTCAGATATGTGCAGAGTTAGTTCATAATGGCAAAAAATACACTGAACCCACAAATATTGCCAACATACTGGCATACAGGTTCAGTGCAAATTTCTCCCCTCCCTCTCCCCCAAAAGACAAAATAAATATCTCAGCTGAATGCAACCTCCCTGAAATCTCAGATGTCCAGGTGAGAGCTGCCCTCAGCAAAGCTAAAAATACAGCATCCGTGGGACCTGACGGTGTCCCGGGTTGCGTGTTATGTGAACTCCTAGAGGAGCTAAACCTGCACATAAGAATGCTGTTTAATCTTAGTCTTGCTACAGGATACATCCCTGAACACTGGCGTACAGCTACAGTGGTCCCACTCTACAAAGGTGGCACCTCTACAGACCCTGGAAACTACCACCCCATAAGCTTGACCAGCCTGGTCTGCAAAGCTATGGAAAGGATCATTATGGAAATCATAAACAAAGACATCGGGGACCTACAGACAATTGACCCTACCCAGTTCGGCTTTGTAAAAGGCAGATCCTGTCTTTTAAACCTGGTGGACTTTTTTGAAACAGTCACTAGAGCCATAGATGAAGGCAAAGCAGTTCATACAGCCTACCTGGATCTGGCAAAAGCCTTCGACACAATACCCCACTCAGGCATCATAGACAAGCTCAACAGCTTAAATGTAAACCCGTTTGTCACAAGATGGGTTGTAAACTGGCTAAAGGACAGAACCCACAAAGTCAGAATAGCTGGAGCTATGTCAGACTCTAAGCCAGTCACAAGTGGAGTCCCACAGGGCTCTGTCTTGGGACCCCTCTTGTTCGGCATTTATTTCTCAGATGTGCAGGCAAACATAGGGGGGTTGTGGCTGACAAAGTTCGCAGACAACTGCAAACTAGGTGCCATAGTCGACACACCAGCTGACACATGCATCCTCCAGAAGGGCCTCACAGAAACAGATGACTGGTGCCAGAGTCATGGTCTTAAACTAAATGCCAAAAAATGTATAGTCATCCCCTTTGGAAAAAACAAAGTACCCACAAATTACCACATAGGTGGTAATCCATTAAGTACGGAAAAAGTAATCAGAGACCTGGGGACCCAAGTTGACAGTGACCTCTCATTTGACACCCACGTCGCCAAAGTGGTTAGAAAGACCTTCTACCTTGCCCACCTTATCATGAAGGGATTCACATCCAGATCAAAGGATTTCATTGTACCCTTATATTCCTCCCTTATCAGGCCTATGATTGAGTACAATGCCCCATTTGGTATGTACCTCACCCGGCACCTTCAGGAGCTGGAGAGACCCCAAAAGTACTTTACCAAGAGGATCAAGGGTCTCCAGCATATGTCATATGCTGCCAGACTGAAAAAGCTCTAGCTCTATTCAGTAGCATACCGCCTGCTCAGAGGTGATCTGTGCCTTACGTACAAGGCCATGTCCAATTCAGAATTAATGGACATGCTCCACCTCAAAAAATCCAAATCCATCAGAGCCACGAGAGCTAAAGATCTAAACCTCAGCACAAATATGAATAGGACATGCTGGAGGGACAGATTCATAACCCAGAGGCTTTCTGCACTCTGGAACAGGATACCTGTCCATGTTAGGCAGAGCCCCTCACTGACTCTCTTTAAGAGAAATCTGGATGAATGGATAGGTGATCGTAGGTTTACCCCGGGGGTCATCTCTGTGTCATTGCTAGATAGAGGCACAGTAAACTAAATTTAATTTAAATTGTACACTTTTGTATCATTACATGGGGTGGCGAAAGCCACATACACTTTGCCTAGGCTTATAAATGCCCAAGGGCAGATAGCCTATTACTATACTATGAAACTATGAAACTATGAAATGTATAGCCTAAATAATAGCAAGTCAAGATCAAATGTGTCATACATGACATTTCCTAAAGATGAGCTAGGAGAATGTGCAAATGATCTCAAGGTGGGGCTGTCATGATTTAGATGGTGACTTGCTGCAATAATGTGACCTTCTTGATGCAGGTGATCCTGCAGACACTGATCTGACAGAGCTGCAGGACCAGGACCTAGAATGACAAAATCTGATACAAACAGATGAACACTGAAGTTGCCCGCATGAATTCTGTTGTATTTGGTCCTCCCCTGCTATTTCCACTACCATCTTGAGATGCACATGTAGTGTGATTCGATATGCCCCCACATATTCAGACAGTATTCCTTCCTCTGCCCTGCCCTTTCCAACATTGACTCCTGTTTGAGTTTGGTTAAGTCCTCAGTAGTGTCTGAATGGAGACTGACATGGATGCTTGGTGTCCCACCATATTGCAGATCAATGTGATCATAACATTATCCCTACTCTCTACTTCTTCCATGTAGTACTGGAAGTTCTCAAGTACACACTGGAGGACTCTGCCCATTTCTAACTGACTCTCTGCGACAGTGCACTGAGCCTTAACAATGTCATGGAACATTTGCTGCTGGACAACCAATACTTTACATATTTCAAGGGGTAGCTATGACATATGCCGGCACCTTTCACCCTTTTGCAATGGTGTCACAGTAGACACTGTTACATCTGAATTCCTGCCATAATTCAGAAAGTGTTCCTGTGGGTCTGGAGACATTGGTGTTGAGTTGTGTGGGTTTTCTTCCCTATAACCTGTAGTGTAAAATATCTATGTACTTGTCTCTGTGATCCAGTGTCACTTTCTGCTGAGTTACTAAAATGTGCTGTGTGGTATCCTGACATTAAACTTGTTGACTGTGTGACACTTCCCTCAACCTGTCTCATGAATATAACTATGTTATCATCATCACCATCAGCCATTCTGCTGCTTATATCCTCTAAATGTACTTGTATAGTGGAACTGCTTGTTTCTTCTACTGGTCTTCTAAAGAATTAATTGATTACATTACTACCTAGATATTGGATTACAGTACTGTATGCTGAGTAATGAGGTGAGGAAAATATTTACCATCCACGCTGTGTTCAATGTCAGTATGTGCAGAAGTGTAGGGTTCACCTGTTAATATTAATTGTCATGTGACATTTCACTTGAGCAGTTGTTTCTCTATGTGACTGTGCTACAGCGGTCAAATGAACCTGAGAAGATGTCTGTTGATGTTGCCTACAGGGGTACTAGCCAGTATCTACTTCACCTTTGATTATACCAGTGCCATCATCTTCTGTTTTATAGTCATCCCTCAAACAGAGAGGATATATTTTTCATCAGATGTTAAAGGAATAAGTGTTTGAAGCCCTTCCAGTAGAGCTACAAGCAATTGCATTCTGCCTTGCCTTTGCCCTGGCACATCCTACCATATCATTGGCCCTCTACTTGTGTTAATGTGCAGTTTCTTCCACCAACAGCATTTATATCCATACCCACTTGGTTCCAGACCTTTGTGCTCTCAGCTTGTTTTGGGTCTATCGCTTCCAAAAAAGGTGCTTACCATGTGTCCTAAAGGCTGCCATGAGGAAGTGCCTCTTCTCATGGCTAAAATTGTCTTGTCTCTGTCTGTATCCTTGTTTTTGCATCATTCATTTATCTAAAAAAATGCAAAACTAATATACTGAAGCATGATCCACTCATCAGTGAAATAACAGCAATGAATACATCATGCTTGCTTTCATGAGAAATAATAGATCTTGGGGGGGGGCGTGGCCAGAATGAGACTCGGATAGCAGCACTTTTCTTCTGCTCTGCTACTACATATATTTCTGACAGGAAATTTTATTTCTAAATAATTCTAAACAACTCATTTAAGTGAATTTTGATAAACACTTGTATCCTAAAGGATTATATCAAAACAATTTCTCAAAATTCAACTATTTTCCTTTCAAAATCTGTGAGAAAATTTCTTCACTGTATCCTCTACCACCATGAGTTATACAAAGGCAGCATCTCAAGACTGTGTCAAAAAAGAGCTTCAGTCATTACTGAATAATAATCAAGAATTGTCTTTGAAAATAGATAGATTGGGCACCAAAACAGATAACTTTCAGAAAAACTGTTCCAAACAAATGGAACAAATTAATGAATCTCTGCAGTTACAGAGAAACCATATTTCTAGCATTGATGATTCCTTGAATGATATGGAAAGAGGACTAAGTGAAGGGGAGAACAATAATGAATTCCTGTTAAAACAGAACAACTCTTTACTAGCCAAAATAGATGACCTTCAGAACAGGTCCCAAAGGAACAACATTCATATTTTTGGTTTACCGAAAGAACAGAAGGTAACAATATTGTTAATATTTTGTCTACTTGGCTTGCTAAAACTTTAGAGTTGCTGAATCTCTCTTTTGGTATAGAGAGAGCACACAGATCACTGGTTAATCCTGTATTAAAGTCCAATACTTCCCTGAGGTCCTTTGTGGTTAAATTTATTTCATCTCAGGATAAAGAACTGGTATTCAAAACTGCCTCAGCTAAGTTATCACTGAAAGCAGAAGGAAATCTTATTTATTTTGATAATGACTATTCAGCAACAGTGATGTCTAAAAGGAAACAATTCCATCCGCTTATAAGACAACTTAATAAAAAGCAGATAAAAGTACATTTACTGTTCCTGGCCAGGCTGAAGATTTTCCTTTCTAATGGGGTTAAATTCTTCAAAGATCTTGACCTTACATTGTCATATCTACAAACTAATACAATTTTTGAGCAAACAGAGGATATGGACTGGCCCATTATATCCTTAAAAAGACAAATGGAAATAAGGCAAATGAGAAAAAGAAATTAAGGGAAAAATAAAGAGCTTTCCTTTTCCATTTTCTTTAGTCACAAAGGAAATAAGATGCCAAGGATTGTTTTTTTTTTATCTTTTTATGTAAACAAGCTTAGTTTTACTACTTTATTAATCGTGTGGCATCAAGGCACTCAAATTATTTAATCAGTCTCATAAAAGCATACGCATAACTGTACTTAGGTGTTATGCATATGCTTTTATAAGACTGTTTGTTTAAATAATTTGAGTGCCTTGATGTCACATGATTAATCAAGGGAGGCAATATATGGTATTTAAACTGAGTTTTTTAGTTTGAAAGACATTACCTAAAGAAGCAGCTTAGTCTGTGAAAGTGCTTGTGGTGTCGACAAAAAAAGTTTTTTTATTGAAACTGGCCGTTTTGGAGTTCCTCTATCTTGCTGGGTTTTTTTTTTTTTTTTTTTACAGGAAACACACTTGTTAACAGAAGACATAGGCAAGCTAAATACTAAAAACTACACTATATTATCCAGTTCACAATATAATAAAAAAGGAGTTGCTATGTTATGGAGAAATTCACTGCCGATGCCTTCAGTTATAGAAACATATCAAGATGATAAAGGTATGCTTTGTACTGTAACTATAAAGTATAATAAGAGGATATTAACTCTTAATAACTTGCATTGGATTCTTGAAATAGGAATTAAAACAGCTGACCAACATCTAGAACATATAATTCAATACTTGAAAGGCAGTATCATTCAAGCAAGAGACTTTAATTGTGTATTGTCTCCAAGTGATACTAACATAGGTAAATGGAGAATACAGGCATCTGTACAGGCATTATTAAAATTTGCTGAATTGTTTCATCTTAGAGACATAAATTAATTTTCTGAACCAAATTCATTGTTTTTTTACCCATTATTCTCATAGACATAGAATGCAATCCAGAATTGACAGAATTTATCTCTAATGACCTGACAGATACACTAGGCAATGTGAAAACAGTAACCTGTCTGCTTTCAGTTCACAGTGCAATTACCTTTCAGCTGTTTCTGAAGTCTAATAATAATGTTAAAATCAGAAGATTACCAACATATATACCTTGTTTAAGAGAATTTAAGGACTTTTTTATTACATAAACCCTTTCTTTTATAGAAATTAATAATAAAGAAAACACTCAGAAATGTATTTATGGGCTGCACTAAAAGCATATCTTTTTGGTAGAGTCACTAATTGGTTGTCAAAAAAATGGGACAAAGAATTACATGAAATGCAAGAAAAACTTGATATGTTAAAATTAGAAAATCAGACAAAAATGATACATAAGAGATTAATAAGCTAAACAACAAATACTTGGAAATCTTAAACCATAAAACTAAAATCAATCTTGAGAAGCTTAAGTTAATTAACTTCTCTATTAACCCAAAATCTATGCGCAATTTAGCCATTTAAACAAAATTACTCAATAAGTCCAATCACATAAAAGAAGTCTACGCACATTTATTTTTTTACTTTATTTTACATTTCTTAACCAGGATAGTCCACTGGACACAGGTCCATTTTCAGTGGAGTCTCGGGGAGAAAAGCTCCAGAAATAAAAAAAATGCACATAATATATAGTGTATAAACAAAAGTTACAAAGAAAAGTTACATTCAAATACAGTTATACATAGCTCAAGTAGTAACTACAGACATAATAACACGATTGGTGAAACAGAGAAGTAATACAATATTACTAAAGTCTCAAAGCTTAAGAGAACATCAGCATTATATCTGGAGTGACAAGTGTAAAACAACAACATCATAATGGTTGATGAAAAGACTAAACCAGAGCAAAATCTCATTTTCATTAATCATATGTGTATGTAGAGCCCTAGGACCTAGACCCAGTAGTTGTCAATTATAAATTGTCATGTAAGATTAGGAGTGGAGAGCATAGTGAAGGTGGAGCTAATAGGAACATAGGAAGAAAAGTAACAAAAATAGAAGATATTCTAAAGGAATTTGTAGATTATTATAATAAAATCAATCAAAATAATATATTAATAGATACAAATGAAATAATTAAAATATTTATCAAAAAAATAAAAAACTAAACTATCTGATGATCAAATGAAATTACTTGACAAACCAGTCTATATGTCTGAACTTCAAATGCAAATTTCTAAACTGAAACCTAGTAAAGCACCAGGTAATGATGGGATTATATCTGAACTTTATAACCTGTTACCCAAAGAAGCCCTAGACATACTACACAAGGTTTTTTTCTATAGTCAAGTTCCTAGCTAAAGTTCCTTCTTCCTGCCCTTATCTCTCCAGTTTAAAAACTGACAAAGATCCTACTGAATACTCTTCATACAAGCCAATTTCACTTTTAAATGTAGATTATAAATTCTTCATGTCAATTCATGCTAATAGATTAAATATATTATATCCTCCATGAATGACAAATATCAAACTGGCTTTATCTTAAACAGGAATACTTATGATAATATTAAAAGAATAATCACAATAATTGACTATGCAAATAAAACAAAAAAGAATTTAACATTAATGATATTAATAGTGCTTTTGACTCGGCAAACTGGAAATATCTCTTGCTGGTTTTAGAAGAATATAATTTCTCAAGTAAGTTCACACATCTTATTAATCTTCTTTATAATGATTGTATTGCGTATATTACAGTTGGTACTTTTACTTCTGATTGTATACAAATTTTGAAAGGAACCAAACAAGGATGTTCTCTTTCACTTCTGCTTTTTATGCTAATTATAGAACCATTTGCTAATTTTCGCTGATCAAATATAGATATAAAAGGTATTAACATAAATGAGAATTTAAACTCTAAAATTCAGCTGTTTGCAGATGACATCCTACTGATATTAAATGACAATGATAATTCTCTATCTGCAGTTTTCTTAGCAATGGATATATTTCAAAGAAAATCTGGTTTAACATTTAATGATGACAAAACAAAAATCCTACCTATAAATACAATAAGAATAGAATCAAAAATAAATTCATTAAATATATTGTCAAAGAGAAGAAAATTAATTATTTAGGAATAATTATAACAGGTAACGTTAAAGATATGATAAATCATAATTATATCAACAGTATAAACAATATAAGGAATCTAATAGACGAATGAAATACAATTTTCTTCATAATGAAAGAGATGTTATCTATAATCAAAATGATTATCTTACTAAAAATCTTACATATTATACAATCACTATCATTACCCCCCATAAAAAGTTGTATTAAAGACTTTAACACTTTAATTTTGAGATTTCTCTGCTATGCCAATAAACCAAGAATTGCTTTAAACCATCATATAAGAGATTGGGCAGTAGGAAGGATAGGGATCCCAGATCTAGATTTATATTCATTATCATCAATTATAAAAACAATTTATCTTTGGATTAATAACACTTACACAGCTAGGTGGAAAAAGTTGGAAATCTTTTTATAAACTGTAAATATAGTAGATATAATAATTGTATCATACTAAATAGTCTACATTGGTTTTTAAATGATTACCTTACAGGGGAAAAGTCACGAAACAAGTGACTCCTATTTCATTTCTACTACATTAAACACGTGTTAAAAATTTACATATAGAAACCTGATATATAAAGCATGGGTCTTCCTTATAAGTCCTATGGCATATACCCAAAATAACATCTCCACCTCAAAGTTTGAAACAACGATCACATTTAAAGAGAAAAATCTGCTATATTGGTTTCAATTAATGAAAGATGAAAAGCTACATTCTGTTGATTATATTAAGAACAAATATAATTTAGATAAATACGTGGCTAGATGTATTCCACGGTGGTACAGCGGTAGCGTTGTTACCTCACAGCAAGAGGTTCTCCCATTTGATTCTTGGCTTGGTTTGGGAGTGCCTTCTATGTGGAGTCTGCATGTCCTCCCTGCGGTTGGGTAGCATTCAAAAGACATGCATGCGTAAATGGGCATGCCTTCCTTGAAGGTTGGGCGTCGAGCTGGCACCTCGGCATTTCGTAAAAATCTGCCAATCATTAGTGGACCGGAGTTCCATTGTGGCAACCCCTAACTGGGAAAAGCCGAAAGACAACAACAACGTGGCTAGATGTACAATCCTGCAGACAACATGTAGAAGGGGAAATTAAGTTAATGCAACCAAGGATAAGAGATCATATCCCAAAATTAATTGACTATCTAATATTCTTAATGCAACAAAATACATAGGGACAGAGTCTCTTATCTAAATTACATAGAGTTGTGAGGAGAGAAATAAAAAGTTGCAATGACAATTATTGGAACTATTTTACCCAAATTAATAATAGACCTCTGAGTGAACAAGATAAAAAAATAATTCTAATATCTTCTAAACATACAATTTCATCTCTTAGATGGAATCTCTTTACTTGGAAATTTTTGCATAAATCTTTCTTCATACCACATAAAATTGAATTAATATTCAAGCAGAAACAAGTTTGTTGGAGATATAAACAAGGATTTAATAGCCAAGGATTTAAAGTGGATTGGCAACACATTTTTTGTCTGTACTGTCTTAACTCCTTATTGGAATAACATTAATCTCTTGTTACTGGCTTTGTTGGAGATAAATTTGTTTGATTGAAATCACTAATCCTTTTTAACACTCCTATTTCTATATGTGATAAAAATGAAATATACTACTTTGTGATGTATACTATCTATAGAGAGAGGTTATAACTCAGAATTGGAAGAACGAATCTACACCCTTCTTCAAAGATTTATAAATATTGCAACTGAAGTCTGTCACCTGGAAATCACTGCAATTCAGTCAAGAACTACCAGGATTACCTCTTGCTACATTGCATGGACAAAACTTAGAGATCTTCTTGACAAGCAAAAATAACTGCATTTTAGATTTAATGCAATGTATAATAACTTGTATGACTTGATGGTTAATGGACACTCCTGTAAATAGTTGTTTTTTTCTTTTGTGTGTCAGGTTTAGTTGAACTTTTTTTCATGTATTATATTCACAAATCTCTGACTGTAAATATTGTGATTATTTTACAAATTGAAAATCCAATATAAACTTAAAAAAGAAAGAAAGCAATCAAAGATCTGAGTGCAAACAGATTTATGGCAACACAACACCCATATTCATTTATACATACTGCAAGCCCAACTTCACCCAGTTCAAATTGTGCTGTATTAACCAGTACAGCATCATCCACAAAGGCATAATAGTATTGCAACAATGTATCTTTACACTGCCATCTTTTTTGTTTACTAGCACAATGGTATCCTTCTCCTACCATTTTTCTGTATTTATACTGCCATTTTTCATTCATGATTGAAAGACAAAAATCCCACTGTAAAGCTGTATATATCCCACCAACACAATACATTGGACTTCTCTCACTTCAAACTATATACTTATACCCTGTATAGCATAATCTATCAATGCCAAAAAATTATTGCAAATATTTGTTTCACACTGCCATCAGTACTACTTCCCCATACATTTCCAGTACAACTGTCATAAATTCCAATTTATAAATGATGCCTATGTCACCAATGTTAACATGAATCAGCTGTATCTGACAGTTCAATAAACTCGATATGAACTGCTTCCCCAAAATTTCTAACATTATTGCTATTATTTTACTTGAGAAATATTGTGCTTTTCCTAAACTGCAAACCAAATAACAACCAGTAACTCAAATAAATCCAGTGAATTCCCTTAAAGACAGCCAGAATAATAAAAAGTCACTGGAACTATGTACCGCTCTTCATGATACACCTTTATTTACATACAAAATGAATAAAAGCAAGTTCAAAAATTTTCACATGGTCAAGCTTCTTCAGGCAAAATGAGTGAACAAACTAGCATATATATCATTTTCACAGTCACATGATCAGTTTACTTAATTACAGTCATTTCTGAAATTTCCTAAGCATGGGTTTTAAAGAAATACTCCCATTTAAACCTGGTGCTATATGTGCCCCTAGGTGAAGAATCCAATAAAACTCTTCCATTTCTGTACACGCTTTAATATTACCACCACGTACTGTGTCAGTTAAAACCTTTAAAATAGAAAACTTAAAAATATGATTAGAACCTTTTTCTTTTTGTATGTTTACATGAAGCATTTGTTAGCACCTCTCTTTTAATTTCTGACAATTTCCAATACATTCTTTAAATTTCTGATTGGTTTTCCCCAGATAGTGTGCATGACAAGAATTGCACTTTGCTAAGTGTACAAGATATATCATGTGACTGTGAAAGTGATATATATGCTAGTTTGTGAGTTTGATCACTCATTTTTCCTGAACAAGCCTGACTAGATGAAAGTTTTTGGACTTGCTTTTATTCATTTTGTGTGTTAATAAAAATGTATTGCAAAGAGCAGTTCATGGTTCTAGTGACTTTTTATTATTCTGACTGTCCTTAAGTGGAGTTCACTGGATTTACTTGAGTTACTGGCTGTTATTTGGTTTGCATCTTTGATTTTTACTGCCAGTCATAGTCATGAACCAGCCCATAGCAATACCATCTGCTAGCACAGCACCAAATTGGAACTGTTTTATACTGAATGATTTCATGGACATTCCTAACAACCCATTACTTGGAAAAAATGGAACAGAATGGTATTTATCTTATTTTATTTTAATTGTTGACCAGGAAAGTCCGACTAGGATAGCCTATTTTCAGCGGAGGCCCGGGGATAAATGCTCCAGATGCATATCTTTGGAATGTGGTAGAAAACACAAGCGAATGCAGGGAGGACATGCAGACTCTGCACAGAAGGCACCCCAGCCGAGAATTGAACTAGAGAACCTCTTGCTGTGAGGTGGCAATGTTAACCACTGCACCACTGTGCCTCCCATGAAACTAATATGAAACTAATGTGAAACTAATAATAATGAAAGACTAAATGTTAATACCATGAAACAGTTTAAAATGAAACTGAAATAATATGAATATAGTAAGTGTTTACAATGGCAGAGAATAAGTTTTTCAGAGTATCTACAATATAAAGTTGTCCCATCACTGTAATTAAGTAAACTGACCATGTGACTATGAAAATGATATATATATGCCAGTTTGTGAGTTTGTTCACTCATTTTGCCTGAAGAAACCTGACTAGGCAAAGGTTTTTGAGCTTGCTTTTATTTTGTATGTTAATAAAAGTGTATTGTGAAGAGTGGTTCATGTTTCCAGTGACTTTTTGTTATTTTGGGTGTTTTTCCTAAAACATTTGCCACCTATCTCAACTGATTGCAACTAAATATGGCAATCTTAAACATAATCAGTTAAATTCAGGCTCATTGATGTATTTTGTATGCAAATTAGGCTGAGTTATGCTTATTTCTATGAACTGAAGAATGGATGTGAATAGATTCATGTAAGGAGACTTTGAGTAGCTGTGGACAAGCTACAAAACTGGTGAACAATCCTAATAAATCTCAACTCAACCTATGCATAGAAAACTGAAAATGGAGTCAGCAGTAGAGAGGTTTGCATAATCATTACACCTAATCCTTGCCCATTTTGCAGACTGTGGCATACATTGTCACCTCAAAACAGTATTTTTTTAATATTGTTTTATATAGGATAATGACATAAGCAGGAGCATTTATTTATAAAGTGAAATAAAAAAATGAAAAAAAAAAACTTACAACACTGATAAAGGCATGAAACTTAAAAAAGTAATTATTTCATAACTGGCTTTCAGTTACCATGACAAAGAAATGTGAAACTATTCCTTTAAAATAATTATCTATATGACAAAGTAGTTTGGTAAAAGTAAACTTACCAAAAATATCAGTTTCATGTTTAATGCACCTGCATGATAGCTGGGTTTGGTTATGGTGATGTCATACACCAGAGGGTGTGGTTCTAACCCTGTGAACCACAGCCCTGTGCTTACATTCTTCATTCTGGTACTGGCACTTTGGAAGATGGCAGCACTTGCAAAGGCATTAAGCCATTCACCAAGCTGGTTCATAGTTTCATAGGTGTGTACTAGGCTAATGGCCCTGGGGCCTTTACAAGCCTAACCCATAGAAGTGCCCTGGCATTATGCCACCTGCTGTTAGTTCCCAGTGCCTCTATCAAGTAGAGCCACTGGAGTGATCCCCAGGGTGAACTTTCTATTTCCCATCCACTCATCAAGATTTGTCTTGAAGAGGGCTAGTGAGGTGCTCTGCTTGACATGTATGGGAAGTCTATTCCAGAGCATCAGCAGTCTCTGGGTTATGAACCTGTCCCTCCAGCATGTTCTGTTGATTGTGATAATGAGGTTGAGGTCTCTGGAGTGTGTGGTGTGGAGGGATTGGGATTTCTTTAGATGTAGCATTTCTAACAGAGTTGTATCAGACATGGCTTTGTAAGCCAAGCAGAGATCACCTCTTAGTAGACAATATGATGCAGAGAATATCTGGAGTTTTTTGAGTCTGTCCATGTAGGACATGTGTTTAAGGCCTAGGATCCTCTTCGTGAGGTACTTTTGTGACCTCTCCAGCTGTAGCAGGTGTCTAGTAAGGTACATGCCAAATGGGGGTTTATACTCTATGATTGGTCTAATGAGGGAAGAGTAGAGAGAAATGATGACCTCTTTCTTCCTGGATGCAAAACTATTGGTAATGAGATGTGCCACATAGAAGGACTTTCTGACCACAGTGGCAATGTGGTGGTCGAAGGCGAGGTTGCTGTCAACCTTTGTCCCCAGATCTCTTATAACGCCTTCAGTGTTCATTGAGCTCCTGTCGATGTGGTAATTAGTGGAAACTCAGTTTTTCCCAAAGGGGATGATAACACATTTTTTGGAATTAAGCTTAAGGCCATGGTTTCGACAGATTGGTCTCAGTGAGGCCTTTCTGTAGGATGTCTGCATCACTTGGGGAGGTAATAATGGCTCCCAGCTTGCAGTAATCTGTGAATTTGGTCAGCCAGAGTCCCTCCATGTTGGCCTAGACTTCTGAGAAGTAGATGCCAAACAGGAGAGGACCCAGGACCAATCCCTGTGGGGCTCCACTCATGGTTAGTAGGCAGCCTGACTTGGAGTCCACTACTTTCACACTGTGTGTTCCATCTGTGAGCCAATTTGCAACCCACCTGATGATATAGGGGTAGATGCCTAGTCTGATGAGTTTATTAATAATTCCTGAGTGACAAATGGTATCAAAGGCCTTGGCCAGATCAAGGTAGGCTATATGCCTTACATTCATCCACCACTCTGGTGACGGAGTCAAAAAAGTCAACCAGGTTGAGCAGGCATGATCTACCTTTCAAAAAAACAAATTGCATGGGATCTAGAGTTTGGAGATTCCCTATATCCTTGTTAATTACGTACATGATGATGTGCTCCATAGCCTTACATATCAGACTCATCAGGCTAATGGGCTGATAATTTCCAGGATCTGTAGTCACTCCTCCTTTATGGAGAGGGATGACTGCAGCAGTGTGCCATTCGGTAGGGACAAAGCCTGAGGTGAGACTATGAGTGAACAAAGCACACAGATGTGGTGCCAGTTCATTTTGTAATTAATGTAGAACACAGCCAGAGATATTGTCGGGTCCCATGGAAGCCATATTCTTGGCCTTAGACAATGCAGCTTTAACCTGTGCTGCAGTAATACAGGGTGCCTGGCATTCTTCTGGTATTGAGATTGGTCCTTTGGGGGGGTGAAGTTGGCACTGAATCTGTCGGCCAGTATGTTGGCAGTATCTCTTAGCTCAGTATAGGAGGTACCATTGTGCAGTAACTCAGAGTAAATCTGGGTATTGCCATGGGGATTCTTGATATAACTAAACAAGGCTTTGTGGTTGTTTTGAGTGTCTGCCACAATTCTCCCTTCATAGCTGGCTTTGGAGGTTTTGATGAGGGATCTCAACCTTTTGTTGAGGCTAATCAGGGAATTTTTCCAGTCTTGGGACTTCACCTTTTTCTGGAACAGTTTCTTCCTTCTGTTCTAGAGTTTATTAATAGCAGGGGACCACCAGACTCCAGTTCCATGCATTTATGTACGTGTTTGTACAGTGCATTGGTGTATGATTCGGCAGTCATACATCTATTTTCCATTGGCATGGGTGCCATGAAGTTAGCCACCTCTATTTCTTGGAGTCCAAAGTCAGCTTTGGAGAAGTTTTTCATGGTGGATACCTTTGTAAGGGGTGTGGTGAGATGTGGATTTCCATGATGATTAGTTTGTGGTCAGATCTAACCAGGGAGGAATTGACTACTGGTGTAGACCAATGGTTGCCCATGTTAGTAATACCCAGGTCAAGGATGTTGCTTCCTCTAGTGAGGGTAAGAATGAGCTGGTCCAGTACATTGGAATTGATCCAGGAAGCATTGGGCCAGTGCATTGGTGCTTGAGTAGTTTCCCCAGTTGATGGAGGGGTAGTTGAAGTCTCCTAGTATGAGAGTGTTGGGTTGGACCTTGATAGATTCCAGGGTGCTTAGGAATGCAGAGTGAGAGTTTAGGGACATGGTTGGGGACCTATACCAGGCTATGACCTGAATCACAGTCTTACCCAATGTTAGCTGTACCTGAAGTATCTCAGACGCATTATGCTGAGCTACTAGTCTGGAGGTGTGCATATTCTTTATGAATATGGAGACATCACCACCTTTGGAGCTTCGGTCCATGTTTTGGGGCCGAAAGGTGTGGAATAAGTTATAGCCTGTTAGCGCAGGGGTGCTTTCTGCCACTTTAAACTAGGTCTCTGTTACAGCACAAATGTTGATGGTCTCTATTTTGAGGAGTGTCTGGCAAGGACACCATAATCATGGTCTACCTGTTATGGGGTTCAAACCTGGAGAAAAGTGAAACATCAGTATGTGGCACAGAATGGAAAAAAATGGCAGGGATCACCCACTTGGGGTCCTATGCCAACAAAGGTACGATGACCTACAGAGATATAGGCCTGACCAACTGACTGAGTGGGTAGACCAGATGATGGTGAGAAGGCCAGATTTTTACATTAAGTATTTTTTAACTGTTGTTTTAAATCTTCCCAAAATAAGTTTAGAAACCATACCAGATAAGTACTGCATACATACGGTATTTATTCAAGAATAAATATATCTATGTGCAAATATGTGTCTATATTTCAGCCATACTGCTCAACTGTACCAAATTCCTTGGTAAATACTGTTTTTGAGGGCAAAATATTGGGGTGCCACAAATTCCCGAGTGGCCCTTTAATTTCTAAATTTCCTGGGGTTTTTTGAAGTTTTTTTTTTTTTTTTGATGACTGTTCCTGTGTTCCTGACATCATCACATGCAGGACATGTGATGATATTAGCTTCACAAGGCAAACAGACAGCCTGTCAGAATTCAGCTGCCGAGCCAATGCCATTCATTACTATTTAATTTAACTCTACCAGTCTATAGATTTTATTCATGCAGTGCGCACAACACTTCTTTCTCTCCATGCTTCTTCCAGGCAAGGCAAAAGAAAAGAAAAGACTGTTACTAGAGTACTAGAGCTAGTGGCATGGAACAGGTGGCACTTTGGACTGTTTACTTAATTCTTAGGACCTGTCTTTTTCTGCTTAACACAGCATTTCTTGCTGCATTGAAGTGTGTGATTTATGTACTAGAGAAATAAGACAAGTGTACTCCTGCATTGATTTTCTTAACCAAGTGGAGATTTCAAGTGTACTGCTATTGCTTTCTTGGGAACAGTATTTTTCTGCTTAATACAGCATTTTATATTTATTACTACATTGAAGTGTGTGTGATTTTCTTATGTACGAGAGAAATGATCAAACAAGACAAGTGAAGTGTACTTGTTGGATTGATTTCTTGTGTACAGGAGAAAGTGGAGACAATTTTCAAGTGTACTGCTGTTTAGCCAAGTGAATTTCCTTTGCATTATTAAGGGCTCAAGACTGCAAGTGTATTGCTGTCCTTTGCATTAGAGAGACTGTGTATGTGTGTGTGTAAAATGCCCCAGTCTCAAACTCTGTACCTTAGGTACAAGAAGCAAGGGCCTAAATTATCTACCCATACCACCACTCATGATTCAATGAGTTAAGTCCATAGTTCTCAACTTTCCAAAGTTTCACAGAATGTCTGGAATGTTTGGTTCATACTTTTGGTCTGTTCCTCTTAGAATTTGTGACTTTCTGGCAAATCAGAGAGATGTGAGTTTCAAGGGCAGAGAAGTTTTAATGCTAAGTATGTTTTCATTGTGAGACAGTATTGCTTTGTTTAGCAGATGTCTATTACTGTTTCTGCTATAAAATGTAGAATAAAAGTTTTAAATGAAATCCAAATAATCATTGTAGAAGTAAAGCAGTATGCACATTTCAGTGTTTATGGTAAGTGGGGCAAAATAGCCAAGTAATAGGACATTGGAATGGGTGTAGGGGGGCCCCATTCAACCATGTTTTTGTGAGGGAGGAAGGGTGGCATACTCAAAGACAGCCCTGGGTGGCACAAACTCTACCTACACCACTGATCAGTAGGTCATGGAGAATGACTTTTGGAGGTCCTAGCAAACTATAATATTCTTTTGCTAAGATTAGAATATTGCCTACCATTAAATGCCCTACTTTTACCACAAAATCCACATACAGCAATCACCAAAACCAAAATCCTAAGGTTCATCATCTTCCTTCCCAGTGAACATTATTGCTACACATTTAAAAAAAATGGTTACCATTTGCTACAGGGTCTGCAGCCATATTTTGGTTGTCTGTTCTTCAGTTTGTGTTTGAAAGTTGGTACCCCACAATTCCATTGGAGTGGTTGGAGTTACATAATTATGTATGTGAATTTTATGTTAATCAGTGTACAGATTTGTACCACTTTTTCAATGGCCTTTGTCCAGATTTTTGATGTTTCCAGGTTGAGAATTATGATTTCCCCCAAAGTTATGACTTGCAATAAACATGTCGGTAAACAGTTAATGGTTCTGTTTTAACACCTTTATTGAATTGCCACTTAGGACATAGGCAAACAAATATTTATAGAAAGAAAACAAACCATATTAACGTTACAAACATTAAACATCACATTTTTTGGTATAACTATCATCAATCCAGCATTACATACATTGCTCACTTCCTACCTTCCTTTAAATCTCACTCCTCTTCCAAAACTATTTTGAATATATTGTTCCCACAATAACCATTTTTTCTATGTAATTTGCTCTTACCTTTTTCTAAACATCACACTCCCAGTTCTTTTATCTCTGTTAAAATATTTACTACTTCAAATATAATTGGAGTAGACTTTGATTTCCTTTTTCTAGTAATTGCTTTTTTGGAAGCCAACCTGAATTAAACTTAGTAAGGTCTTGCTATACCCAAACAATTTATATCTTGTATCCCAGCTCAAAAAAATAATTTCCTTAGTTACTGTCACTCGCCAGGTCAGGATAAAACAATCGAGCATTGTGGGTTCTTATTCAAGCAGCTTTATTGTATGCAAATGCATCATAAATGAGGTTAAGTAACTTTAACTTATTTATAAACAGATTAGCTGTCATGGACATGGATGTTAACATTCTGGCTGCGCCTTCAAAATGGCACTGAAGCTAACATGTGCCTGGTATTTTTATGCACACACAGATCTTGGGAATGCTTCTTAAAGGTACAACACACCTGTTATTCTACATCCTCCCTCTTTGAGAAAATGAGTTAGACATTGTCACTGAAATTAATGAATATGTAATTTACATAGAAATGATTTTCATCATGCAATTATACAAAGCTAGATACATATATACAACTACGTCCAAGTTGCTGTGTATTTCATACTAGGCTTTGAAATGTGTTCATATTGTGTGACATAAAATTTGGGATCTGGTTTAGCAACTGGGATTGTCTCTGCTGATTGTTCAACCTTAGGAACACTGGAATCATCTGCTGGAACAGTATTAGGAGTCAAGACACATTCTGGTACAGGAATATCATCTGGATTGCTCTGAGAGTTAGAGTCTTTATCACAGGTATGATGCTGCCATATCAGTTCTGCTACAGGAAGAAGATGTCTGCGATTTCTCCTGTAGTCCACACCCTTGGATTTAACAAAACAGGATGTCAGCTCTGTACAAATATTCATTACTTGACCAATCCGGTCGAAACCTTTTGCTGTTTGTATCCTCACTGTCTCTCCTTTTTTTCAAAGGATTAAGAAATCTGCTCGACTTGTCATAGCTGGACTTTTGGAAGAATGCTTTCTAGATAACTGGGCTTTGATTGCTTAGTTGTTCTTAACTTTAGGCCTCAATAAAGTAAAACTGATAGGCAATGTTCTTCTAGTTTGCCTAGATAGAAGTCTCTGAGCAGGTGAGCTAAGTATATGTTTCTAAGATTGAGTATGTTCAAAAAAACATTAGTATTATCACGCTTTGACTTCTCAAGTAATTGCTTTGCACTCTGTACTGCACATTCAGCAAGTCCATTTGATTGCGGATACTCTGTGCTACTAGTAACATGTATGAAGTCGCATTCTCTGGCAAATTTCTGAAACAATTGACTGGTGAACTGCATACAATTGTAAGACATTAATTTCTGTGGACTGCCATGGACTGAGAAATGGCATTTCAACTTAGTAATGACTATAGAAGAAGTTAGATAAGGAAGTAAATCTATCTCAAACCAATTTGAATGAGAATCTACCAGTACTAAGTAATGTTGATTGTTCCACTGGAATATGTCAGTAGCTACACTCGACCAAGGTAGATCAGGAATTTGACTTAGTGAAGTGGCTATATTTGCAAATGCAATTTAGCACTATTGCTTACTGAACAGGAAGAAGGTAGTCTATCAATGTCTTTCGCTAGAGAAGTCCAAAACACCAGCCCTCTTGCTCTTCTCTTAGTAGATTCAGAACCCGGGTGATCTCGATGCAAAAGCTGGATATATTCTTGTTGAAAGGAAGCAGGGACAGCAATTTTAGAACCTTTGAAAATAATGCCATCTTCCATCAACAATTTGTCTCTGTAACGAAAGTAAGACTGCACTTCTGGTGGTACACTTGTTTGCTTTGATGGCCATCCAACACTAATATAGTAATTGAGCTTTTGCAAAACTGGTCAATCATTGTATGATCTCTTAGCTCTTCAAGTCTTGTGGTAGAAAAATTATGCACTTCTATGACATCAAAGTCAAAATTCTCTGTGTGAAGCTGTTCCATTGTATTTCTAGGTGCTCTGGATAAGGTATCAGCCAGATAAAGAAGTTTGCCTTTTGTATAGACCATTTTGAAGTTGTACTTTTGCAATTTGAGCATCATTCTTTGTAATTTCACTGGAGCTGAATGCATAGGCATCTTTAAAATAGTAACCAAAGGTTGACAATCAATTTTGATCTGGATTTTTCAACCATAGATATAATTATGAAACTTGGAACATGTAAACACTATTACCAAAAGTTCTTTCTTAATTTGAGCATATTGCATCTCAGTTTGCGTAAGTGTTCTAAATGTGTAGGCTACTGGATCACTGCACCTAAACCAAATTTTGAAGCATCACAGGAAAGATTTACTCATTTGTTGACATCATAGTATCTTAATGTTGAAGGAGTAGCAATTTTCTGCTTAAGAACTTCAAATGCTCTCTGATGCTGATCTAGCCATGACCAAGTAACATTTTTACATGTGAGCTCTCTCAAAGGTGCTGTCAACTCACTGATATGTGGTATAAACTTGCCTAAGTAATTGACCATACCAAGAAAACATTGTAGACCTTGCACATTATCTGGTGCTGCCGTCTCAAGAATGGCTGCTTGCTCAGATGGGTCTGGTCTGAAGACCATACTTGTAAACAAATGACCTGCATATGTAACTTCTGGTAGTCTGAATTTGCATTGAGCTTCAAGTTCACTTCACGTGCTCTGTCTAGAACTCTCTTGAGATTTCTGTCATGCTCTACCTCACTATTGCCTCTGACCAATATATAATTTACTATTATGGCACATGGCTAGCTGTACTGAGCAACATCTGTTTTGCACTGAGCATGCTCCTTTAACTGAACTGCTCTTGGAATCTGCTAGAAGACTACAGGTTTTACCTGTAAGTCCCATAGGGGCCGCTGCTGCTGCCACGTGCTTAGGCCTGCTTTTGCCTGTCACATGTTGCATGCTGTCTACATGAGCTCTGGAGCCAACTGAAACCATGCTCTTTTCACAAGCAAGCATATTTATATGCCTTTCTGTAACTTCATGAATATGACAAACCTCAATGGCTTTACTCAGCATTAAACCACTGTCACAAAGCAACAGCTTTTTCACAGCAGCATTATTAATACTACACATGGGTCTGTTCTTTATTAATTCATCCTTTAAATCATCAAACCTACATGTTTTAGCTTTCTCAGATCAGTAATATAAGCTGCAAAAGTTTCCCCTCGCCTTTGATCTCTCATGTAAAACAAATGCCTCTTTAGTGTAATAGTCTGAGGGTTACACATTTCCCTGAATTTGCACTTTAAACACTTGGGGTCTTCCCTTGATTCAGCCTACAGAACAATGCAACAGATTTCTATTTCACCTGCATACACTGCTGGTGCATAGACAAATGAAAGCTCCCTTTCAATAGCTTCTGACCCTGCTAGGTTTAGCAAAATGAATGCCCTGATACATGCATCTCTATCAGAATAAGCTGTTTGTATAAATATATTCTTACTCAAATATTCTCCAGTTCTCTGCAATGTTCTGATCAAACACAAGTGGTTGTGGCTTGCGAAATCCATCTGCCATATTGATATATCTCAGTGAAAACTCTTGCGAATATGCATGAACCCACACACTTGTACATACATGTATACATGTGCTTGAAATTTATGCCAGTACTTGTAACAACATAATGAGCCTTTGCATAACTGAATTTCACAAAATAAATTTCCTGGGCATTGCAACACTTTGAAATCTCTTTACTGTAAAGCCCACTTGCCTAGGAATTATTTTACTATATGAGCCATTTATCTTGTAAAGGCAATAATACTAAAGTCATTTATCATCATTTTACTGCACAAGCCTTTGTCTTGTATTCACTTTAATGCCAAAGCCAATTATCAACATTTTACTGCCAAAGTCATTTACAACCATTTTAAGAACAATTTCCAGCAACTGCACAGTGTGAATAAACTGAGCAATAGAAGCTGAAGGCAAATTTTGAAGTAACTGTTCTTTGCGAATACACTATCTTGAAGCAATGGCACTTTACAAAATGACTGTTTCAAAGTAATTGCGATTTGCAAATAAACTGTTTTGAAGTAATGGCAATTTACGAATAAACTGTTTAGAAGTAATTGCAGTTTGTGAATGTATTGGGCAGAAGAAGCTCAGAGTGAGAAACACCTCAAAACAACTGCACTTTGCGAATAAACAATATACAGCACACTGGAATCTCGCCAAAATGACTGCACTTTGCCAAACAACTCTGTATAGTTTAAGAGATACTCTGTAGTGGAGGCACTCTGTGAACAGACACACCCAGGCACAAGAAACTTTTCAAAATGGCTTCTCTTAATTGCACTTCACAAAATAGTTGCACTTTGCACACAACAAACTCTTCAGAATTAATACACAACAATAAACACACGCTGTAAGCACTTTTACACACTTTGAGATACTTTGAACAACTCTAGTTATGCTATTCAAGGCTTCAATCCATGCAAAGTAGTAATCTGTACCAAACACAGTAATTCGCCCAAAACACATGGAGTTGCCTTTGCTTTATTTATACTCAATGTGCCCTTTTTTGCCCTTTCTATTATAGTCATTTTGCTCACTGAATCTCTTAATGTGCCTTTTATGCCCTTTATGTCCTTGTGTTATATTCATTTTGCTCGTTTTAACTCTAAGCATGCTCATTTTACTTTAAACATGTTTGTTTTACAATTCTGTGACAATTCTGAACCTTTATGTACTTTTCTAATGCTCATTTTATCAGTAACTCGGTTTCAAACATTTTGTCTGATTAATGAGCTATTCTCTACTTCTTGTTTGCTTAATAAAATTTCTGTACTATTCATTTGCTTAACAATACGTTTTTGCCATTGTAATGCTCCATTTAACCACTTTCAATAATAAATTATTGGTGTGTGTTCTCTTTACCTTTGACTTGTTTCTGGCCCTGTTTTTTTTGCTCTCGGTTCTTATGGTTTACCTTCACCATTACCTCTGCACCTCGTGGCTCTGAAGAATAGTCTTTGCAATCCTGGTTCTGACACCATGTTATTTGCCAGGTCAGGATAAAACAAGGGAGCATTGTGGGTTCTGCTTTATTGTACAAGCAAAAATCATAAACCTTCTAGATTTTAATGAATACTTGGAAGCCATAAGTATGTCCTCCCACTGTTTCTTTGTGAATTGTTTATCCAATCTCTCTTCCCAATCTTTCTAACCTCCTATGATTGATTCCTGTCATTATTGTGCAGCATTTTATATGCCCTACTAATTATACTTTAACATCAGCTTCTGTTCCAGATTCAGCTAAAAGCTCTACCAGAGCAGGTCTTTCACCAAGGATTCCCCATCACCTTCTCTTTTCCTATATGCTGATATCAATCTGTGATAGGGAAGACAGTCTCTGTCCTTCACTCTAAAAGTCTTCTTGACCTCTTCCCATTCTTTTACCTTTCCCCTTCTAATTATTTACTCCTAATGCCTTGGCTCCTTTGTAGTTTTCTCCAGTCAATCTCTCTTACCCATTATCTCTACCCCAAATTGCAGTCAACCCTATCCCTATCGACAAAATCTCCTTTCTCCATTCACATGTTGGCTTACGTCTTAAAATACTTTCTGCTGCTTTATGAATGTAATATTATGGTTGTCTGTCGGTATGGGCTGCATAGGCCAGATGTTTGAGGCCAGTAATCCTCTTGGTGAGGTACTTTTGTGGTCTTTCCAGCTGTTGGAAGTGTCTTGTGAGGTACATCCCAAATGGGGCATTGTACTCTATGATGGGTCTGATGAGTGACGAGTAGAGGGGCACTATAATATGATTGTCAAATGAGAGATTAATATCTACCTGGGTCCCTAGATCTCTTATTACCTCTTCTGTATTAAGGGGGCTGCCACCTATGTGGTAATTCATGGGTGTTTTGTTTTTTCCAAATGGGATGACTATGCATTTTTTAGCATTTAGCTTGAGACCATGACTTTGACACCAGGTGTCCGTCTCAGTAAGGCGCTTTTGGAGAATATTCGTGTCAGCTGGAGAGTCAATTAATTCTCCCAGTTTGCAGTCATCGGTGAACTTGGTTAGCCATAGTCCTCCTGTGTTTGCCTGTACTACTGAGAAGTATATGACGAACAGTAGGGGTTCCAGGACCGAGCCGTGTGGGACACCACTTGTGACTGATTTAGAGTCGGACCTGGAGCCCGCTATTCTTACCGTGTGAGTTCTGTCTGTAAGCCAGTTGGCAACCCATCTCGTGACATAGGGGAATGGTGTCAAAAGCCTTGGCAAGGTCAAGGTAGGCTGTGTGAACCACCTTCTCCTCATCTATGGCCTTGGTGACTGTCTCTAAGAAGTCAGCCAGGTTTAGTAGGCATGATCTGCCCTTAACAAAGCCAAACTGAGTCAGGTCAAGTGTTTGGAGGTTCCCAATGTCTTTGTTAATGAGTTCCATGATGATGCGCTCCATAGCCTTGCAGACCAGGCTAGTCAGGCTTATGGGGCGATAGTTACCAGGGTCAGTGGTGGCCCCTCCTTTGTGGAGTGGAATAACTGTTGCTGTGCGCCATTCTATGGGCATGTAGCCTGTGGAGAGGCTGAGGTTGAACAGTGTGTTTAGGTGGGGGGGTTAGTTCATTTTGTAGTTCGTGCAAGAAGCAGTCTGGGACACAATCTGGCCCCATTGCTGCTGTGCTTTTGGCTTTTGAAAGGGCTGTTTTCACCTGTGCGTCTGTGATTTCTGGGACACTACACATTTCCAGTATTGTTGTGGGCCCTTTTGGGGCTGAGAGGGGGGTGAAGTTTGCACTGAATCTATCTGCCAGGATGTTGGCAATATCAGTAGGTTCAGTATACTTTGTGCTATTTTGCACTAGCTCAGAGCATATCTGCGAGTTGCCACTTAGATTTTTGACATAGCTAAAGAAGGCTTTGTGGTTATCTTTTGAATCCTTGACTATTTTTCTTTTGAAGTTAGCCTTGGATGATTTTATGAGGGACCTTGTTTTTTTATTGATACTGATCAGGGATGTCTTTCCTTCTTGGGATTTGCTTTTTTTCTGAGCTAGTTTCCTCCTTCTACTGTATAGCCTGTTTATGGCAGGGGTCCACCAGACTGGTTTCCTTCTCTTAGGGGAGTGAGTCTTGGTTTTGCTAGGGATGGCACAATCCATGCATCCTTGTAGGTGCTCATAGAGTGCATTTGTATAGGTTCCTGCATCTTGGACACAGTTATCCTTTAGCATGGGGGCTGTGGAACTTACCACCTCTGTCTTAAGTAAGGTGAAGTTTGCTATAGAAAAGTTTTTCACTGTGGTTTCCTTGGTTGGGGGTGGTGGTGTGGTGTGGACATCCAGAGTGATTAGTTTATGGTCTGATCTAACCAGTGATGGGTTGACCTCCGGTGCGGAACACCTGTCGCCCATGTTGGTGATGACCAGGTCCAATATGTTTTCACCTCTGGTAGGGGAGTTTACCAGCTGATCCAGGGCATTTGAGTTGATAAATTCCAGGGAGCGCTGGACCTGGGAGTTTGTACTTGAGTATTTTTCTCAGTTAACAGTAGGGTAATTGAAATCGCCCAATATCAGGGTGTTTGGTAGGACTTTCATGTTTTCCTGTGTCTCCAGAAAGGCGAAGTGGTGGTCCTGGGTCATGGAGAGTGATCTGTAGCAGGCCATAATTTGTATTGCAGATTTGCCTGATGTTAGTTACACATGGATGATCTCAGAGGTATCATGCTGCCCCACTAACCTGGAGGTATAGGTATCCTTGAGGAATATGGATACACCCCCTCCTTTTGTGTTTTGGTCCATGTTCTGTGGCCAAAATGTATGTTATGAGTTGTAGCCCAGTAGTACTGGGGTGCTCTGTGGAGCCTTGAACCAGGTTTCAGTTATTGCACAGATGTCGACATTCTCCATACTGAGGAGTGCTTTGAGCGCGTGCATTTTAAGATTTAAACTCCTGGTGTTGAGTAGCATTACCCTCATTTTTTTATTTGTGCTGTTTACGGAGGTGGGTTTGACTTTTGAGCCTTGTCTAAAAAAGGCACTATGGGGGCAGCAAGAGCCTTGGTCAGTATTCAAAAGCCTAGGGGTGACAGGTGCAAGCTGTCTCTTGCGAAGCAACGAGTCTTGTCGAACATGTCGTCCCAGGCTGACAGACACTGGATCCCCTTTGAATGACACCAGAAGCTTAACCAATTGTTGAAATTGATAATTATTTCCTTATACTGCGGTATCATTCTTGGCGAGGGCAGGATGCTATTCAGGGTCAGGGTCATACCCGCCTGGGCTACATGATCAGAGAGTTCTTCCATGTCTCTTTTCATGTAGTCCAGGGAGGTACATCTCAGGCCATTCACACCAACATGAACAATGACAGAGTCATATTTGTACTTTTTCTGGAGTGACCTGAATGCTTGTGGTATGTGGTGGATTCTGGCTCCCGACAGGTAGCTAACAGTAACCGTCTCATTGTCCAGCCTAGTGAGTGGGACGTCAGTGTTCCTGACTATAGAGTCGCCTATTACTAGTGTGTTAGGTATGTTATTTCACCTTAAGGGCTGTGATTGTGTGGCACACTGATTTTGTGTTTTATGTGTTGTCTGGTTTGTGATGGGAGGTGCAGGTTTTTTGCGTGTCTGCTTTGGAGGTCTCTGATGCTTTTGCAGGTTTTTATTTAGAGCCTCCAAGTATGATTTTGTGTATTTATATGTATTTTTGCCAGTGTTGGTTTAGTATGTCTATGTGAGGTTGGAGGTGTGGTGCAAGTGTTAACCTTCTCCTCATGACTGCCTGTTCCAGTCTTGGGTGGAGAGAGCTTAGCCTCCAGTTTAGCTATGTAATTTCATCTCTCGCATATGTTAATATTTTGTGGTAGGAGGAGATGGTTGTCTGTGTACATGAGGCAGATGCAACATTGCCTCAGGATACCCAGGTTCACCAGCTGGACTGGAGAGTATACCTAAAATTGCCCTTTGGTCATGCCTGAATAGTAGGGTGAGCTGCTTAGTCGCTTGGTTGGTGAGGGGTGAATAATGAGCCTTGCCCTGCTGGGCAATCACGTGTCGGGGTATATTAGTGCTTGCTATTAGGTCTGAGCAAGTGCTGGACTGTAGGATGTTTTTTTAAGTGCTTAGGTTAATAGTTAGACTACTTTCAAGTGAAAAACAGAAGAGGATATTATTTACAATTGTCATAACCAACGTTTTTCTATATTTATTTACTGAAAACTACTGGATTTGAAGGTACATGATCATATTTCAGCTACCTAAACTTCTGTTTCACTCATGTATTCATTTTAATGCTGTAGTGACTTTCCAAAGTATTTTTGCATGCAACAATTACCTGATATGCACTACTACAGCCTATTTCCTCACAGTTATAATATTTTTGCAGTTACATTGCTAAAGACTACCTGAAATAATTAACTTTTTGCATTTCCATGATTTTACTGTGAAGTTCTGTCAGCGATTACCTGATATACATTACTACAGCCTAGTTCCTCATTGTTATAGTATTTTTGCTGCTAAATTACCAGTGACTACCTGAAATAACTTGTTGCATTTCCATTGCATTTCACTTACACTTTGCTATACATTCACCTTGTAATGACTGCATAATGTTACAAGCCTTTTACTTCTTTTTCACTGTTTATGCTCTAATATACCCCTGTAAATTGTGCTTTCTGTATATTTTATTGTTATTCAGCCGTAATTAGCAAATTGCATAAAATACAGAACAACTGTACCCAAGTTAGGATTGGCTTATACAATCATGGTTAGCATGTTAAGCACTTGTAGATAGTTCATTATGTTTAAAATATACTGCAATTTGTTTTCTCTGCATGTTCTTGTACAGACCTGATTTATGTGGGTTACCTGAGAACACTATTGTATGCTTTAAATGTTTTAATTCCCCTTCACTCTCTAGCACTCAATTAATACTCCTTCTACCCTCTGGCTATTTTTATTTCCATGTTTCCATTTTGCTATTAACTTTTTAAGGCTTTTTTAGCTATTTTCATTTCTCCTCTCTTCCTTCCTTTTCATTCCAGATTAATATCCATCTCACCCGTAAAGCAACCTTCAACTGTAAATGAATCTTGCAGAACTCAACAACAGCAACAGATCATACTCCATGGTAAAATGAGTGTACACAAAGGCACCGGTTATCTGCTGCATTCTAGATCCTTATTTACCAATGTATGTTTATTTGTAAAATAATAATAGTACAATACAACTGCAACATAATTAGTACTTTTTAAAGTAAAACAACGGGATATCAAATCAAATATCTCTACCTGATGTCTCCCTAAAATCCTGTTATGTGATACAGCCTCAAAAAAACATAACCGCAGCTTTAAAAAAAAAATCACTATTCTCTTTTACTGCTTAGGCTTCATACTTTTCCGTACTGTTTGACTTTCAGTTTTAAAACCAAGATGAAAACTGTCTAGTCGTCTCTTAAATAATGATGTCACATCTGCCATAGCTCTTGCTGAAGATCCTGGGAGGTTTCCTCCCCCAAAGTGACGTAAACACTGCCTTATTTGCATGCTGTACAGAATCCCTGTGATCCTCCCACATTGTGATGTCAACACTGCCTTTCCCAGCCCACTGTTAACCTAATAAATGGACTAGGTGCTGTGTGGAACTCCTTTTCTGTGTTAGCAAATCTGGTCGACTCTATTCATGTGAAGCACTTCTTCTTCACCAGCGTTTTGCTACTTCATAAGTAAGGTAAGTCTTATTACTTCTTAATAGTGTATCCTAAATGTAATTTGTCCCTGTTTCTATGCCTCCGTAGCCCTGATATTGTGTCCTCCCAAGTTTTTAATTGCACATTAGTGGAGTTGATCTTTTTCTGTTTGTAAGGGTGCTACGTGCTTCCCTTTCGCAGCTGCATTTTTAGCTTAGCCTACTTATTTTCGTTTTGATCCAGGGTTTATATTTCCCCGGTTATGTTTAATGCTGGCGTCTTTTGTATTCTTGAGTCGGCCTGTGTTTCTGTGCTTGCTGCCTTCGGGTTTCCTTCTGAAGTAAGTGTATTGCTGCTTGTAGTAATTGTATTACTGTCTAGTGTTTTTAGTTGCTTGCTGGTGTTTTTTAAAAACTATGCTGTATTTGTAGCTATATTTGGTTTTCTTTAGTTGATGCCTTGTGCTTCGCGATTGTGGTTGCTGGTGTGTTTTTTTTAAAAACCTTGCTGTATTTGTAGCTGTATTTGGTTTTCTTTAGTTTGTTGATGCCTCGTGCTTCGCGATTGCATGCTGCAGATGTTTTGTAATGTTTTCGGCTGTTTGTTTCTGTTGTTGAGCTTCGCATTTCGGTCTTGTCATGTTTTTTATTTTTTTTTTTTTAATATTAGTAATCCGTTTGCTCCGTTTTATTTGTTATGCTACTGTGCTTGCTCCTTTTTAGTGTGTGTGCCATCAAACCTGCTACCTGCTTGAAACTTTGCCACAGCTGAATAATACCTTTTTTTTTTCCGTTAGCTGGATAATGAAATTATTTTAATGTGGATGCTGGAGCCATTAGGCATAAAACTTATTTATTGAGTAATTCTGCAGCCTGTAAACATACTTATGAATAGTCAGCAAGAGAGTTGTAGTAGTCCAGGGGTGGTTTCTGCAGCTATACTTGTTTCATGCAACTAGGCTAAGTGCATTTCTGGGTTCCCATGTAAGATTATTATAGCAGGTAAATATACAGTGATGTAGGCAATATAGAGGTTCGACATTTTGTCCATCAGTATGTGTCCATAGTTTAGAAGTATCCTCAGACACTTCACAATGCTCAGTTACACATAGAGCGCAGGTTCTTGTAAGATTAATGTCACGGTTGCTATCATATTCTTTGAGCCTGCGTGTTGTTTTGTTTTTAAATTAATGAAAAACGTAAGGAAAATAAGAGAGAAATAGAAGATAGATGGGAAAGGAAATGAGGAATTTTGCTGCTTGTACAAGCACAGCAGCTTAGTCATTGTAAAGCTGCTAAGCAGCATGCCTTGAGTGAGAGTTGCTGCCAATTCCTATTGAAATAATGGAATCAGCATGGCATATATTTTTTGACTTTGTTATAAAGTTTGGTAGACAAAATACTATTTCTTTAGTCTGCAAAGTGATATTCTGCCTGTTAATATAACATTTTGTGAGTGAGTATAGCACACAAGCCACTGAGAAGCAAAGTCTGATAAAATCTCTAAGGCTGGTAAGCTTTTCTGATCTCAGTTTTCTGGTAGTGAAGTACATGCCTTGCAACCATTTTGTTTTTGTGACCAGGGATAGCACTATCATGGTAGGGGCTTTGAGTGAGAAGAAATAAAATAGGAGGAGGAACTTGCTAAAAAATACAGGTAACATATGTAGTGCTTTCAGCTGGAGGCCTTCTAATGTCCATAGGATACAGCAAGGGGCAAGTGTGTGTGTGTGTGTGTGTGTGTGTGTGTGTGTGTGTGTGTGTGTGTGTGTGTGTGTGTGTGTGCATGTGACCTAAAAGCAAGGGGGCAAGTGTGTGTGTGACTGCAAGCAAGGGGGCAATTGTGTGTGTGACACCGCAAGCAAGGGGGCAATTGTATGTGTGTGTTTGACCGCAAGCAAGGGGCAATTGTGTGTGTGTGACACTGAAAGCAAGGGGGCAATTGTATGTGTGAGACTGCAAGCAAGGGGGCAAATGTGTGAGACTGCAAGCAAGGGGGCAAGTGTGTGTGTGAGACTGCAAGCAAGGGGCAAGTGTGTGTGTGAGACTGCAAGCAAGGGGGCAAGTGTGTGTGTGAGACTGCAAGCAAAGGGGCAAGTGTGTGTGTGAGACTGCAAGCAAGGGGGCAAGTGTGTGTGTGAGACTGCAAGCAAGGGGGCAAGTGTTTGTGTGAGACTGCAAGCAAGGGGGCAAGTGTGTGTGTGAGACTGCAAGCAAGGGGGCAAGTGTGTGTGTGAGACTGCAAGCAAGGGGGCAAGTATGTGTGTGAGACTGCAAACAAGGGGGCAAGTTTGTGTGTGAGACTGCAAACAAGGGGGCAAATGTGTGTGAGACTGCAAGCAAGGGCCAAGTGTGTGTGTATGTGACTGCAAGCAAGGGCCAAGTGTGTGTGTGTGTGTGTGTGTGTGTGTGTGTGTGTGTGTGTGTGTGTGTGTGTGTGTGTGTGTGTGTGTGTGTGTGTGTGTGTGTGACTACAAGCAAGGGGGAAATTTTGCCTCTTTCAAGATTTCTTGTGCTGTGAAGTTCATAAATACAACTGATTGAGTAGATTTTACAGGGAGCTGAGAGATGCAGGGCTGCAAAAATTATTAGTGCTGCTTATGTCTGCTTGCTTTGCTAATATCATGTTTGCTTTTGATGCAGAAGGCTGTGGTTTCTACTCACATAGATGCATTTGTGAAACTGTACTGCATTGCAAATGGGGTGGATGATGCACTCCTTTCTGGTGAAGAAGATTGTCATCCATTCCCTTCTGCAGTATTACCAGCTTATTGTTCTTGTGTAAGATAAGTAAATTATTCAAAAAGGGCAACTATGACATTATTTGTTGATGACATGACTTATCTAATTTTTGGCTAGCAGCAACCGCTTCATTATTTACAGATCACTTTAATGTGGAATTATTTACAGGACGTTTACTGCTTCAGAAATTGTGCGTATGTACTGATACTGGTGGACTGTAGAAGTCTGACTACACTTGTGATGGAAATATTCAGAATTGGGCAGTATTGTCATTATTGGCACATGCATTTTGTTGCACTGTTTTCAGGAAAAATGTTTGAAACAGTAAATATAAAACATCCACTAAAACTGGATTGCATTGTACAAGGAATATAATTATATACAATCAGGAAGGTGTATTCAACAACATGTGCATTTCTCGTCTGCAAAGGGTCTGAGAATTTTAAAATATCACTAACCGAAAGTGAAACTTAGACTGCCACTGGCTACATGTGTTATCTTTGAATGTCTGTTTCAGTGCTGTTGCAATGTCCAGATTCTGACTGCAAGCAAGGTCGAAGTATGTGTGTGTGTGTGTGTGTGTGTGTGTGTGTGTGTGTCCGCAAGGGGGCAAGTGTGGGTGTGTGTGACTGCAAGCATGGGGGCAATAGTGTGCATGTGTGTGTGAGACTGCAAGCAAGGGGGCAATAGTGTGCGTGTGTGTGTGACTGCAAGCAAGGGGGTAAGAGTGTGTGACTGCAAGCAAGGGGGCAAGAGTGTGTGTGGGGGACTGCAAGCAAGAGGGCAAGAGTACGTGTGTGACTGCAAGCAAGGGGGCAAGAGTGCGTGTGTGACTGCAAGCAAGGGGGCAAGAGTGCGTGTGTGACTGCAAGCAAGGGGGCAAGAGTGCGTGTGTGACTGCAAGCAAGGGAGCAAGAGTGTGTGTGTGTCTGACAGCAAGCAAGGGGGCAAGAGTGTGTGTGTGTGTGTGTGTGACTGCAAGCAAGGGGGCAAGAGTGTGTGTGACTGCAAGCAAGGCTTCTTATTTTTGGATTGTTAGTCTCAATTTTTGTGGTTTTCAGTCAAACTCTTTCGGAATAAAGTCACTAAATGAGACACTGAGTTAAAGCCTTCATAACCTTCAGAAAAATGCATGCTAAAGCAAGACCTGTTATTCAATCAGCTCTCTCAGTTTATACAAGATCAATTTTTTGTACTGTTTTGATGTCCCCCCACATATATTTTGCCGTGTCCAGATTTCCTGCATTAACAGGTTGCTAGGTACATGCAAATAAATTGCTTTTTTAGAATTAGGCATATCCCAACCTCTCAACTGTCCCTGAATTTGGCTCTAAATGTTGCTCTTCCCCTAATAATCCCTCCCCAGAAATTGCTATTTTGGAAGAAAACATGGAGGGTTTACCATTAACTTTAATAATCCAGTTAGGGATAACTTTCATTTCATAAATGCATGTTTTTTTTATTTTGTCAGATGCTCATGTTAGCAGTACTAATATTAAAAGGAGCCCCTTCTTTGACAGGTTACCAGCTGTATTGTGTGGCTATTATCTTTTTGAATCAAAATTTTTTTTTTTGGGACAATTGCTGCCAAATCATTAGAGACTGAAGAATGAAATCAATGACAGACATTTAAGTTTCAGATTTCATACCCTTTTGAAAATTCATACTAATGCAAGACCTACTATTTCATAATCTTTCCTAATTTGGTAGGAGCAATAATCCTACTTCTATTTATTTATTTATTTTATTTATTTATTTATTTATATTTGTTGACCAGGAGTGTCCGACTGGACGTAGGTCTATTTTCAGCGTAGGCCCGGGTAGAAAAGCTCCACAGTAAAATAGACAGTAGTTACATTGGATTATAGTGATTAACAGTTTAACATAGCACTTACTTACAACATATTTACAGATGAAGAACATAGTACATCAGTAGACAAATAGAATCTTTATCTGTGAAGTACATAACAGACATTAACAAATGTTACAATGAGAAGTTCCTGCTGTATAATAAGTACTAGGCTTATGAGCAGCTGAGCTTGCTATAATCAAGGTAGTTAATGGAGTGGAAAGAAAGGTAGTGGTTGGATGAGGTGGATGATATTAGACTAGGAGTTGCAAGGGCATAACCAGCATGTTTTTAGTTGCGCTTTTAGTAAAGTTTTGAAGTGGGTGCATGATGGTACAGAGGTAATTGTGGGTGGGAGTGAGTTCCATAATTTGGCTATGGCACAAGAGAATAGTGCTTCACCAGCAGAGTTATTGGCTTTAGTGATCTGCAAGTGATTTTTGTTGCTGGATCTTAGTGGTCTGGTGGTGCGATAGGGTTGGATTAGATTCTGGAGGGATGGGACATTTAGTGGATGGTTTACTAGTTTGTGGGCGAGTGAGAGTTGATACCACTGAAGCAGGTGAGGGAGTTCAAGCCAGCTCAGTTCAGCAACTGAGAGACAGTGGTGACTATGGTAGGATGCCCCTGTGGCGAATTTGGCGATTTTTGTTGTAGCAGGTCTCTAGCTTGTTTAGATCACATTGCCTTAGGTTGGTATATATTGGAGAGGCATAAAGTAGGGTGGAGATAAGGTGGGAATTTGCTATTGAAATCTTTGCTGCTTTGGTGAGAAATTGCTTATTTCTGTATAACGCTCCTAGTTTTTTGTGGACTTTTGTTATGGTCATGGATATGTGAATGTCAAATATTAGTTTATTGTCTGTTTCCACTCCTAGCAATTTGGTGTGTTCAGTTGGGTTTATAGTGGTGTTGACTTTTGCTGTGATGTTAAAGTGAGAGTTGTTTTGAGTATGTTTGGTAGGTTGGAAGATGAGTAGTTTAGTTTTGTTTGGGTTGAGTATTAATTGGGCATCGGATAACCATGTTTCGACAGAGGAAAAGGCTTCCTGAGTGACTTTTTCCAGTTTCAGTAGGGACTGGGCTAAGCAGATGATGGTTGAGTCATCTGCATATTGTATGAGTGTGCCATGTTTGGTGGCAGAGGCTAGATTATTGGTGTAAACAGAGAAGAATAGGGGTCCAAGGATGGATCCTTGGGGAACCCCTATGGAGACAGGTAGTTGGGGAGATGTAATTCTGCCATACAATGGATTGTTGGCAGTCAGACAGGTAAATCTGAAACCAGTTGGTGACTGATTGTGAGAAGGATAGGTTATTGAGGACAGAGATAAGTTGTTTGTGTGGGACCATGTCAATTGCTTTAGATAGGTCTAGGAAAGTAGCATGGGAGAGATAGCCATTGTTTTTATGCTGAAGGATAGTGTTAGTAAAAGAGATTAAGGCAGTGGTGGTGCTATGGTTTGGTCGCAAACCATGCTGAGTACTGGAAAGGAGGTTGTTAGTAAGGAGGTAGTCTGAGACCTGAGAGTTTATGCGTCTCTCTAGTATTTTGGAGAGTGGAGAGAGAATAGCTATGGGGCGGTAATTGGTTGGGGTGGATGTCTCCACTTAGGGCTAATTTTGATATGCATGAGATTATTAGTTTTCTCAGTTTTTGAATGTGTTTGTTTATAAGGGAAACTTTATGATTGTGCTCTGTGGGTACTAGGTATGATGGGAGGGTTACTATGTTAAGTTGTAAGGCTGCTTTATGTTTGAGTAATATAGTTGGTAGAATATGTGGGGGGTGCATAGGGATGGTTCTTGAGCTGGTGGGAGGGGAGTTGAGTGTGGGTGAGACATGAGTGGTGGTGTGAGTAGTAGTACAGTGGTAGTGGTTGAGTGGGGGAATGATGGAGCTTTAGTAGGATGCAAGATATGCAAGGAGAGTGCATGCAGTGAGCATAGGTAAGGTATGCTTGTACATGTTAGTTGAGGAGGTGTGATAGTAGTGGGAAGATGGAGGAGGTAGTGTTGGGTTAGTGCTGTGGTTGGCTATTGGAAAGATGGGAGGCGTTTTGAGTCCAATAAAGGTGGGACCACCTGGGGGGGGGATAGGGGGAAGGGTGGGGAGCAAAGCGGGTAGAGACCCTGTTAGTTGCTCGTATGAGGGGGCTGGAAACAATCACAAAGCAAAGGCAAGTATGTGTTAAGAAACAATCACAATTGACCAAGGACTGCTCTGAAACTAAGTCATTTCTTAATTTCTCAGGTGGAAAAAAAGGATAACCTTGTATCAGTAGGCTACTGTGGTCATAGTTTAAATTTACAAACACACAGTATTGATGAGTTATGGTGGATACTATTTGCTAACAGAAGGGAATAAGAGAAAGTGGAATGTGTTGTGTGTGTGTGTGTGTGTGTGTGTGTGTGTGTGTGTGTGTGTGTGTGTGTGTGTGGTGGGGGGGCTGCTTACAAGCCAAAGCAGAGTGCTCTCCAGGGAAAAATGAATATTGGCTCAAACAGATAGACATATACTCAAAGTTAACTGTAGCTGTTTGCAGACAGTTCAGACCCGGACTGCACTTTTCCGTTTGTGCCTTTGTCCCACTTCTATGTATGGCTTTGTCCTAATTTCTTGCGCTGAGGTTCATAGGTATTTCAGGATCAATTTATCCTTGCTTTTGAACCAGATTTCTCTGCTTAGTTAGTACACTGCTATAAAATGTAAAAATAAAATCTAAATCATTGTAGAAGTAAAGCAGTGTGTGTGTCTGTGTGTGTGTGTCTGCGTGTGTGTATGCACTACCATAATTTTTTTAAAATATTGACTCAAAAAAGCATGTGGGTGCTGTCATGCAAGTCTAAAATATTTCAAGATGTTCATCGTGTTTCACTGTTGCAGTCATGACTGTAGGGTTCTCCCTTGCCGGCAGGCAGTCCTCGGTCGGCCAGAATCCCAAAGTCTGGGTCCAGCGTCGGCTGCTCAACCATGCTCCCTGACGTCAGAACGCCAGGAGTACAAAGCTGGCAGCCGACGCCATGTTCTCCAGTCTTTCTTGCTGTGCGGTGATAGCAGTTCACAAGTGCCGGTCGGCTGACTCCTGACAATTTTTTCTAGGCATACTTCAGTCCGAAGACTTTCTTCTCCTACTCAAAGCTAAGTACCCCGTTGGGGAAACTTTTTTTCTTGCTCCAGTCCGATGTCAGAAAAAGTTAATAATTGTATTTCATGTGGGAAGCAAATACCTCATAAGGATTTTCATTCTTACTGTATTCCTTGCTTAGGCCCTGACCACGACGTAGCTAGTTGTCAGTTTTGTGCTAGATTTAATCAACGTACGATTAAACAAAGGTACGATTTTGCATTTCATTACTTCGGTAGTTGTTTTAATTACAAAATGTCGTCTGACACGCTTCCGGCTACCGGAGTTCACAAATGACGCAAGGATAAAGACAGGCATCTGAGGTCCAAATCAGACGATATTGTACAAGCAGAGCCAGGTTTAGGTTTGGCTGTCATCAGTGAGGCACTTTTGCAGCCCCTGTCGTCGGCCATTTCAGAACTGATGGCCGAAACGGACTCCCACGAGGAGCCAACTAGGCCTTTGAATATTTCAGTTGTAGGACCTTCGGACATTGCCCCTTCGGATGGGTCTGGAGCCGCTGTGCAGGTACCGGCTTCTGAAGGGGTTTTCAGGCCTACTCAGCTTCTGATAAAGGCAAAGCCAAAGACAAAGGCAAAGACTCCTTCCAAATCAAAGACTACAGCCCAGGCCTCTTCTGATCTGGGACCCAAGTCTCAGAAACAGTTACTTAAGATGGCGGAGGACTTACTTACTATGATTAGGGGTTCGCATCCCCCTCCAGATAAAAGGCCAAGGCAGGAATTGTATTATGACTCCTCTGATCAGGCTTCTGTTTCTTCAGTTTCTTCTGCTGACCAGGATTATTCTTTCCCTCCTTATGAGGATTCTGATGCTGAGGAATCCATTCCTTCAGCTTCTCCCCCTGAGGATTTTTCTTTTGGGGAAACTTTACATGAAATGAGGGAACATTTTCACTGGGAAGGACAGGAGTATTCGGAATCTAAGAAAAGACTTAGGGATTTTCTTCTTCTTCCCCAACATAGACCCCTGGCTATCCCTCCTATTTTGGATATTGTGGATGATGCTTTTTCAGAGGCTAACTTAACTCCTAACTCTTTTCCTCCAGCTCCTGTTAAGCCAGGCAGATATTATAGGGTTCCTGATTCCCACCAGTTTTTATACAAGAATCCTACTGCTGATCCTGAAACAATTTCTCAGGGCCCTAAGGGGGTTAAGGCCGCTACTGCCATAAACCCCATTCCCATTGAGAAGGATCCCAGATCTTTAGAAAGATGGGGCAAAAAAGTGTACACTTCTGCAACTTTATCTATTAGGGCTTTAAACTGTCAATTTCATATGCTGAAATACCAGCAATTTCTTCTGTCTGTTTTAAAACAAAAGCTAACTTCCATTTCCGCTTGTGCAGATGATAAGGAATTACATGACTTAATGCATGCCACTGAACAAGTAGGGAAGCATGGTTTACACTGTGGTTTTGATGCCTTGGAGGCTTCTTGTAGGGCTGCTGCCTCTGGCACAGTCATTAGAAGGCATGCTTGGTTAAAGGAACAAAACTTGCCAGATCAAGTAAAAGCTAAGTTATTGGATGCTCCTGTTCAGCATAATGTTTTGTTTGGATCTAAGGCTGAAGAGGTGATAAAGAAGATGGAGGACAAGGCAAAATCCATGCAAACAGTTAAGGATTTCTTACAAGTACAGCCACCCAGATTTAGTAGGAATTAGCCTACTAAAAATTGGTCCTTTCCCAATTCAGACAGGCCTCAAAGGGGTAGATACAGACGCTCCAGAGGAAGGCCCCAAACGCAAGCCTCTTATAGACCAAGACAGTGGACTGCTTCCACCCCTAGGGGAGGAGAGGACAGGTCGCAAGCTCATAGAAAACAGGCTCAATGACTCCGTCTGTTGGGCTGCAGGAACTTCTTGCCTGGAAGCCCCTCTCGGGGGAAAACTTTCTCTTTTTCACCTAAATTGGACTCATATAACCCAAGACAAGTGGGTTCTGGATGTGGTTTCAAGAGGTTACGAATTACATTTTCATACCCTACCAAGACCGAGCGGATGGCCGGATCTACCAAAACATCAATGGTTAGAGGCCTTAAACCAGGTGGAAGCCCTCTTGGCTATGAAAGCTGTAGAACTGGTTCCACTTTCAGAAATGGGACAAGGTGTTTACTCAAGGCTCTTTCTAGTCTCCAGAAAGCAAAATTCATGGAGACCCATTCTGGATCTGTCAGTCTTGAACACTTTTCTTGAGATACCAAAATTCAAAATGCTTACTCTACAGCAGCTACTTCCAATGCTGACCAAAAATGCATGGATGGTAACTTTGGATTTAAAGGAGGCTTATTTATACATTCCCATCAGGCAGGAGTGCAGAAAAAACCTCAGGTTCAAGGCCAGATTGAGGCACTATCAATTCTCTGCGCTGCCCTTTGGATTGTCTACTGCGCCCAGGGTCTTCACCAAATGCCTGGCTCCAGTAGTAGCTTATTGCAGACTCAAGGGAATTCAAATTTACCCTTATCTGGATGACTGTCTTATTCAGGCAGACAGCAAGGATGTCTTACTCCAGCATCTAGAATTTGTTCAGAAACTTCTCAAGTTCCTGGGATTCACTGTAAACATAAAAAAGTCAAATTTGACACCCTCACAACAGATAACTTTTCTGGGTGCTCTTCTAAACACAACAACCCAGATGGCATTTCTGACATACGAAAAACAATTACAGCTGGCTTCAACTTTCAAAACCTTGGCATCATTAACTCGGCTATCTGCAAGGAAATTCCTGCAGGCTTTGGGTTACATGGCCTCCTGCATCCTTCTCGTACCATATGCAAGACTACCTATGAGGAAAATACAGTGGTACCTAAAAAGTGTATGGTCTCAGCATTGCCACAGTTTAGACATTCAGATCGCCATCCTGCCTTGTCTTCAAAAGGAATTCCTTTGGTGGTCCAAGGCATGTACTCAAAACAAAGGGAAAGCCTTCAGTCTGCCTCCAGCCAGTCAGATACTAACCACGGACGCCTCAGATTATGCATGGGGAGCCCATTTGCAGGGCAACTGTCTGCAGGGCCTTTGGACAAAGGATCAGAAGCACTTGCATATCAATTTAAAGGAAATGTTAGCCGTTCAGAATGCTCTATTGGCCTTCAGGAATCTTCTACAACTAGGACAGCTACTGATACGGACAGACAACACCACAGTTATGTGGTACATAAACATGCAAGGGGGATCACATTCCTATCCCCTTTGCAGACTAGCCATGAATCTATGGAACACAGCTCTAGCTTACAAACTGGACCTTCAAGCTCAGTTTCTACCAGGAAAAAAAAACATCCTGGCAGACAGTCTGAGCAGAAACCTGTCAGACCCACACGAATGGATGCTGGACACCGAAATATTCAAGATGATTACAGCAGTCTGGGGATGTCCTCACATAGACCTCTTTGCATCCCACCTCAATCATCAACTACAGATTTTTTGCACAAGGACATTCCACGAACTAGCTTGGAAAGTGGATGCACTATCATTCAGTTGGAGAAACCTCGCGGGGTATGCCTTCCCGCCTCTACCTCTTCTTCCACGGGTGTTATTAAAGATCAAACAGGACAAGCCCAAGATGATAATTTTACTGGCCCCAAATTGGCCTCAACAGTTTTGGTACCCAACACTGAAAAACCTTTCTCTGGAGCCCCCTTGGGTTTTACCTCAGTCTCCGAACCTTCTGTCCCAACATCAGGGTCAAGTTCTGCACTCCCATGTCAAAACTCTCAGCCTGGCTGCCTGGTTAATCCAGGGTCTATGATTCATTCTCTCTTACCCAAGCAGGTTATGGATGTCATTTTAGAAGCCAGACGTCCTAGCACTAGAAAATCGTATGCTGGAAAATGGAAAAGATTTTGCACCTGGATGCAGGCTCAGGATTCGGATCCTCTTATTCCTAACATTCCTCTGATTTTACTTTACCTGTCAGACCTTTTACATAAGGGTCTCTCTTTTTCTTCCATGAAGATACATGCCTCTGCTATTTCTGCTCATTATAATACAGACCCTCCAATCTTTTCCCACCAGCTCATGAGACAGTTTCTCAGAGGAGCTAAGAACTTAAGGCCACCTAGATCTCCACCCATTCCTGCCTGGGATCTCAACTATGTTTTGGAAAAACTCACCTTACCTCCCTTTGAGCCTGCTGCCACATCTGACATCAAGTTTTTATCTTGGAAGACAGCCATCCTGTTAGCTCTGACCTCTGCCAGGAGAGTTTCAGAGTTGCAAGCTCTCATGGCTGTGGAACCTTATATTATTTTTCACCAAGACAGGGTGTCTTTAAGGACTAATCCTACTTTCATGCCTAAGGTGGTTTCCAAAGTGGCTTTAAATCAAACTATTCACCTGCCAACTTTTTTCCCCAGTCCTCAAAATAGGGGGGAAAGGATCTTGCATTCCTTGGATGTACACAGACAACTACGTTTTTACCTGGACAGAACCAAGGACATCAGGAAATCAGAGCAATTGTTTGTTTCTTAGGCTTCAAGTTCCCAAGGTAAAGCCATTTCAAACAGACCATTTCTAAATGGATTGCTCATGGAATCAGATTTTGTTATTCACACCATGGAAAGCAAATCCCAGGGAGTATAAGGACTCACTCTACCAGAGCTGCTGCCACTTCAGCTGCCTTCCTCAGGGGAGTTCCTACCAAAGACATTTTGGAAGCTGCAACTTGGAGTTCAGTGCATACTTTTTCTAAGCACTACAATCTACCTCTCTACTCTAAGTCTAGGGCAGGCTTTGCTTCTGCAGTCTTGCAGGGCCTTTTAGCCACCCCTCTACTTTATGACCACCTCCCTTTATTCTGCTTTGGGATTCAACCCTACAGTCATGACTGCAACAGTGAAACACGATGAACATAGTACAGTTGTGTACACTTACCATAAATGTAGATGTTCGAGTGTCTTCACTGTTGCAGTCTGCTACCCTCCCTCCTGTCCCTCTTATTTTTTCTTTTGTGTGGTTCCCTTCTTCACCCTTCTTCTGAGGTGTATTTGCAAAGGGTATGGGATTTTACTCATTTTGGAACACCTGACATCTGCGGCAAGAAAAACTGGAGAACATGGCGTCGGCTGCCAGCTTTGTACTCCTGGCGCTCTGACATCAGGGAGCATGGCTGAGCAGCCGACGCCGGACCCAGACTTTGGGATTCTGGCTGACCTAGGACTGCCTGCCGGCAAGGGAGAACCCTACAGTCATGACTGCAACAGTGAAGACACTCTAGCATCTACATTTATGGTAAGTGTACACAACTGTACTTTTATAGTGTATCATTTGTTAGCTATTTAAACAGGAAGGGAAAATAAGTGGCAGATTGATGCTTTGCAAAGCAGGGATTATTGCCAGTGCTATGTAGCTTGCTTTTAAATTTGACAGGAGTAGTGCAACAAAAAAAGTCTCCCACTGTAAGGAGGAAAAGGCTGACAAGCAAACAGTACATTACTCTGGTCACCTGCTGTGATGAGCTGTCAATCACATGCAGATAATGGGTCAAATTACCCTTGGCTCTTTGACAGCTAGGGAAGGTAGGTGTGAAGTGGGAGGGGAGATTCCTTGAAGAGCTAGATTTCAGCCTTCACAAAAGAAAGCAATTTAGCATTTCTAAGGTGAAAGAGCTAGAAAATGCACTTTTCAGTTCTGTTCTGTAGCATTTGCACTGCTTGTGTTTCAAGTGGTCATTGAAAAAGGATAATTTAACCAAAAGTAGGGGGTTGTAAGACTGCAGTGAATGCCTGTTAAGTCAATGAAGTCACAGCAACTTAAGGCAAAATGTGGCAGATCTGATGTAATTTTTTGGAGACAAATAATGCATTCTGGGATACTTAGAGGCAGAGTAAACAGTCTGAATTTTTTCAATATGCCAGACCCCATGTGGTCAGAGTCAGAAATTGCATCTAAAAATATCTAAAAAGCTCAAAATAGTCTCAGAGTGCTGTTAAAATGTAGGAAACATTAAACCATGATGAAATTAATATGTTTTTTGAATCTGAGGGCGCGGTTGTCCTTTAAGAGCTTCTCATACATCACCAATACACACAAACTCTTGCTTCTCCTACCCCTCCCATTTCTGCACCATAACTCTTACTAATTCTATGAAATTATGTCCATAGGCAGTATCACCCATAAAATTAAACACTTCAGCTGGCCTCTTCTTCTCATTTGTTACCTTTGGGTCATAACCTAAAATTCTCTCTACTCGGACACTCTAGGTAGTCATTATTAAATTCAGCCTTCACTCATCCACATTGTTTTTCTACTCCATTCAAGTACTTTTCTGTTATTTTGCATTCAAATCATCTCTCCCTCAAAACTCTATAGCATCGCCCCACATTATTAACATTGTAGAATCTAATTATTATCCTAAAATCTTTTATTTCATATTTTTCCTGGGCTCTACTGACTAACTAATGAAGCTTGTGTCAGAGCTCCCCTGATACTTACTGATTGTATTTTGTGATTATAATCTCAGCAGCTCTGAACAGTTCCAACCTGCTCCTTTGCCCTCACTACTCTCACTCAACTCCCCTACCCTACCCCTATTTCTCAACCCATATACCCCACTACTCTCACTTTTATACTCATATATACTCCACGAAAAAACCTCAGACACCAATCACATACCTCCACATTCAATTACATCCCCCATCTACAAACAAAAAAAAAATTTGCAAAACTCCAAAATTAAATTAATTTCCCACACACAGCTTCCAAAATACTACATCCACTGCTAGGTCTCAGCCTTCCTACAAATTATTAATGTCCACCTTACACTAGATATCAACATCACTACATACTTATTATCTTATTTCAAATACACCCTAACCACTAGAAATATATTCCTTTATCCTGTCTAACCACCTTACTTGTAATCCATAACATCACTACAATTGTATATTCGCAAACTCCCACATGTTGTTACACATCAGTAACCTCCACCACCCATCACCCATATAAACAGTGCAACTATTCAAACATCTCCCCCCAATTATTTCTCTGTACCCTTTCCCTATCTCTCAATCCCCAAACTCTTTACCACAACACTTAATAAACCCCGTATTATACCCATTTCATCCACCCCTGTAAAAAACACAATTCACTATACTACTCATATTTAATCTCCATTCTGCTACAAAGTAGAGACATACATCCTAATCCAGGCCTTTCCTCTAACTGAATCCCTAAAGTCAATCCTAACAACCTAACCAAAATAGCACTGAACCTCAGGAGTATGTGCAACAAAATAACTCCAGTGCACGTCTGGATAGACCAAAATAAACCTGATATACTAGCCCTAACAGAAACATGGCTACACCCCAAAGTAAAAGACATTGAATTAACACCCCCCAATTTTACCATAACTAGATTAGACAGATATAGAAAGAAAGGTGGAGAGGTAGCCCTTCTGTATCCTTCTACACTTAACATTACACCTTAGTCTAACAAAATACACTATTTTCTCATGCTGAACTAATAATATCCTTCCTAAACCTCAACAACACTAATCAAATCTGTATCATAGTGCTATATATTCCACCAGGACAAAATATACCTGTCCTGGACCTCCCAAACAATCAAACACAAGACAATCATCCTAGGAGATATAAACATAGATTGGCAAACCATTGCATCTGATTCTCCCTCTAATAGTATTAACCTGTATGGCTTTCCCAGCGAATCAAAAGCCCCACTAGGTATAACAAAGATTTCACTCACCAATCTACACCAGACTGGATCCTAATATCTCATTCAGCCAGTTTCCCCTCCACAGGCACCCTCTCTATTTCCCTTAGTGACCATCTACCCACATTTACCATTACAGCCAACACCCACCAATACAAAATACATACTCTAAAATCAGTCAAAAACCTATCTAACTTCAATCAACAAACATTTCATGATCTACTCTTAAAAATAACCTGGACACCCTCAAAACAACTTCTTCTTGATACCATGCTGTACTTCAATACCACCTTCTTACATATACTTCATACCCTAGTCCCTATGTGTGCAAAAAGAATAAAAAGGAATGCAACCCCCTGGCTAACCAAAGATTGTAAAAACCTTATGAAACAAAGAAACATAGCGTGGGACACCTGGAAATGAAACAAAACTGAGAAAAATCTTATCCATTTCAAAACACTCTGCAATGAAAAATCTTATCCATTTCAAAACACTCTGCAACGATGTGACAAAACTAGTGAACAAAGATAAGAAGGCTTATTATTCACACCTCACTAAAGCCTTTGATGCTTGTTTATCACTCCTTACTCCTCAACACAATCTCTGACCTAGGTTTCTCTCATACCACAGTACAGTGGTTTCAAAGCTAACTACAAGTTCAGAAACAAGCTGCACAATGGTCACATGAACTCTTCCCCATCCTCCATAACCCAACAGGATCCCCTAAGGATCCATCCTAGGCCCCCTACTGTTTACTATATTCACAAACAACCTACATACGTCCTCATCCCGTGGAACCCTAATTCGATATGGGGACAATTCCACCATTATCTGCACCTTTTGCATACTTTCTGAACTACTCACCAACTCACAAAAGTCTTTCACTTTCATGGAAACCTGGCTTACAAATGCTCAACTTTTCCTTAAGCCTAAGAAAACCAAACTTTTACTCTTTCACCCAAAAAAAAACCCCACCTCTGTCATTGATCAATTCAAAATCTACTCAGCTTATAACATTATTATTGAAATAGTACAGCACACTAAACTGCTTGGAATAAATATTGATAATAAAATAAATTTCTACCTCCACATCCAACAGAATATAAAGAAAACTCACCAGAAGATAGGATTTCTCCACAGGATAAACAGTTCTTAAGAACCCCAACCAAAGTTACCCTGGCCAAAACTTTCCTGCTCCTCACCTTATTCTATGGAGCTACTGTTTTAACTGACCTATGAACTTCTACAAGTCCAAATTGGAACAGTGCTATAACAAAGTGGTAAAGTTTGCCACAAGCTGTAAATAACACACACATCACTGTAAATCATTACGTGAACTTAACTGTCTTGGACTTCATAACCAACTTTCTTATATCCAGATATCTACTGTGCACAACTTAATTTTCAGGCTCACTGCTTGCCCAGCACTAGACAATGTAGTCAAATCCTACCAACCTAACAGAGCCCTAAGATCGGAGGATAGAAAAACTGCTAGCAATCTCTAAACCCTTAAAAAGACAAGAGCAGTGTCTATACTCATACTCTGTCATAAAATTATGGAATATTTGGCCCCTAGCTACCAGATCAATCCCGACCCTAGCACCCTTCAAAGCTTCTTTAAAACAATATCAAAATAACACATGGCTCTGCACCCGCACAACTGTAGGTTAATCTCACTTCTACTTCAACTATCAGGCACAGCTCTGACCTCTTCTCTTAATATCTCTTAAAACTGCCATTCATCTGTACTGTTAAATTGTGATATTATTTATTTTTACTTGAACTTATAAGAAGTATACTGTAACATATTTGAGTCCCGTGACTACATTTCCAATGCTATATATTATTTGTTTTTATTTCAACTTCTGAGAAGTTTATTGTAAAATAGTTAAGTGCCAAAATTATGATTGCAATGTTATATACAGTGGATATAAAAAGTGTACACATCCCTGTTAAAATACCAGGTTTTTGTGATATAAAAAATGAGACCACAATAAATAATTTTAAACTTTTCTCACTTTTAATGTGACCTATAACCTGTGCAATTCAATTGAAAATCAGAGTCTCTTTAATTGATGTCAGGTGTGTAGCCAAGAAGACTGAATGCTGTAATTAAATCAAACAGTGCTTCAACAAAGTATTAGTTTAAGGGTGTACACACTTATGCAACCAGCTTATTGTACATTTTTCATTTTTGATATTTTTCCCTAACAGATTTGTTTGTTTTTCAATTGAATTGTACAGGTTATAGGTCACATTAAAGGTGGGAAAAGTTTTGGAATTATTTATTGTGGTCTCATTTTTTATATCACAAAAATCTGGCCTTTTACCAGGGATGTGCATACTTTTTATATCCACTGTTTGCATTTGGAGCTTTTATCCATGTGCCTCCATGGAATATGGATTCTGTTGTCCCAGTTGGACTATCCTGGTAGACAGATGTCAAATAAGTAAATAAATTAATTTTAATAGCCAGATACAACTATTAGGGACTATTTGTTTATGACTGGTTATGATATATTTATTATTTAATAATAATATTTCTTGATGTATTTTTTCCATTTTGAATCATAAGATGAATTTATCCACAATGCTATAACTTTTACAATTGTTGAAGTAGCATACAATTGAATATCAAGGAATTTTATTCCACCATTATCCCAACCTTTTCTGTGCCAGTCACAGGAAACTCTTGGTTTATTAGGATGCTGACGAAAAATGTAAGTAGAATATTATTTATCTTCTTCAATTTTTTTTTCGTGAAGATAGTACTAAAGATTGTAAGATAAACAATATTTTAAGGACAATTATCATTTTACTAAGGACTAATCATTCTTCCATGGTAAACAAGAATTTGTTCCAATTTGTGACTAAACTTAAAATTTTATTCAACAACCTGTTGGAAGGTAGTTTGTATCATTTCTTTACTATTAGACATAATGGTTATACCAAGGTATGTCATTTGATTACTATTCCAATTGAAGATAGAATATTTTTTATGCATTTTTAACATTTTTTATTAATTAATAATGTACTTGTTTTATTATGATTAAATCTTAAGTTTGAGATTTCTTCAAATTGACTGATAGAACTAAATATATGTTCTAATGAATTTTCTATATTTCCTATTGTTAGTAATGTCATTAGTCAAGAGCTGAATCTTTAGTTCAAAATCTTCTATTTTGATATCATTAATGTTCTTATTGGATCTAATACTATTAGCAAAGGGTTCTATAGCTAATACAATAAGTAAAGGTGATAATGAACAGCCTTGTTTTGTGCCTTTTTATAATTTAAAAGAATTGGAAAGAAAATAGCCTATTTTTACATAAGCACTAGAGTTATTGTATAACTTAGAAATTAATGCAATTAGCTCAGGTAAGAAATTAATGTCCAAGAAACACTGCTCACAGATAGCCCCACAAACTGTACACGGCTCGGACAGGAACACACAAAAAAAATTTCATCAGATGTACAAATTCATAAGTTAAGCGCTTTCATCTGTCATATCAAGTCGTACCAGACTTCATCAGAACAAAGTACACCTTCATTATAACCATTTAAATACTCTAAAAGGCGCCAAAACTTGGTCCCATTTAAAAAGACATACACCTACTTGCTCACAAAGTCTTGTGACATCTATCAGAACATCACCTCATTTCATCTACCAAAAACACTCAAACATTAACTTATAAATACTTGTTAAAACAATAAATATAAAAAATGTATAAACATGTAATAAATATATATTATATATTATATAATATATGTACATGGATCTTTATATAAGAATCTTTATATAAAGAATCTTTGTATTAAGAACGTGCAAGAAAAGGTTTTATACTGATATGTTCATTTATACCTGGAAAACGTGTAGCATCAGTTAAAATCTGCCATTTACTCTCCTTCATGGCTAACAAAGTTCTCCAATCCCCACCATATGGTGATGTATCAACACTGTCTATGATAGAAAATTTAAAACAATGTGTTGCACCATAAGTAAAAATGTGTCTATAGAGAGCATTACAAATAAAATTTTTTGTGTGTTCCTGTCTGAGCCATGTACAGTTTGTCGGACTATCTGTGAGCAGTGTTTCTTGAACATTAATTGTCGTTTTGGTTCAGGTAAGAAATTATACACTTTAAGTGTTTTAAAAAGGCACAACCAATTAATAGACTCAAAAGCCTTATCTAAATCAAGACTAATGATAGAAAGTTCTTTTTTATTTTTATTTGCATAGTCTATTAATGTATGTATTCTTATATTATCTTGTACTTGTCTATTTAAAATAAACCCAGTCTGATCACTGTTAATTATTTACTTATTTTATTTTACATTTGTTTACTGGGAAAGTCAGACTGTGTGGTGACCCATTTTCAGCCAAGGCCTGTGGAGAAAAGCTCCACATAGAATTGAACAGAAAAATGCATTAGAAGTCAGATCAACAATAGTTGTACATTTTTATATATAACAATAGTCAATCGAAATTCCACATATTCACATATGTTAAGCTACTAAAAAAATCAGGACAGAGTATTACTGTTTATATAAGGATAGAACTGTTGGCATGATATGAACCTTAAAACAAAAGATGAAAATAGAAAGTGCCAACAGAGACACTATAGTCCTGCAAGAAATATTGTTGGGCAGTTGAGAAGGTGAGAGTGCTTTAGGGCGTGTTGGAGTTTAGCATTACAGATAACCATTGACTGGGATCATTGGGGGAAGAAAAAGATGGTAAGAAATAAGGTTTGGGAGTTGATTTTCTGAGGAGAATAAGAGAGTTATAGGAAAGTTAGGTTTGAGAGTTAATTTTATGAGGAGAAATGAGAGATGTTAGTTAATTAGTTTAGGTACAAGTAGATTAATTCTGAAGCTAAAAATGGACACAAACATCTTATAGTTCACATTTAAAAGTGAAATGAGCCTGTATGATGAACACTTTGTAGGATCCTTATCTTGTTTTAAAATAGGTGATATAATGGACTATTTCCATGATGGGGGGGACTTCAGCAGTTGTTTTATTTCTGTATAAATCTTATCTAATATTTTAACTGCATCTTCCGGTCATATTTTATATAGTTCTGTTATAAGACCATCTAAGTCCAGTGCCTTATTATTTTTTAACTTTTTTATTTGCTCTTTGTATTAAAGTGAGTGGTCTATCATTTTTTTATTTGTTCACTTGTTATTTTATTATTTATATTTTCCCTTAGAAATCTTTCAACTATATCATTATCTAGGTTATCTGCATTATTATTTACATTTTCATAAACTATTTTAAAGCCCTCAAGAATACCTTTAATATCTGTTCTTCTTTCTTTTTTATTTATACGTGTTATAATTTCTTGGATATGGTTTAGTTTATTCATTTTATTTGATCTAAGAACAAGTTTATGCAAGCTTAGTTTGTTAACTGAATATGCATGGCATTTAAGTTTTTCCAGGTTTATTGAAACTTTATCATTTACAGTTTCAACATATTTTGTATTTAAGTTTTTAAGTTCAGACTGACTGATAATGTCATTTGGTTTTAGATTTAACTTCAGTGTGTCTATTTTGTCCTGTAATGTATTTAGTTCTTTGTCCCATTTTCTTTTTTTTACTAATATACCAGCCTGTAACTCTTCCATTTAAGTAAGCCTTTAGTGAATCCCACAGGATAATATCAGATACTTAATCATTCATGTTTATTTCTACAAAATTTTTGATCTCATTAATATACCAATCTGTGAATCATTTTTATTTTAATATTGTATGCTTGTAATCTCCTATGATGAAGCAAATTGTCAGTTTTTAAAATAATATTAAATATTATAAAATTATGGTCCAATAATGGACATAAAACTGTTGAAACTTCTCTGATATGGGCTAATAATTTATTTGAGACAAAAATGTTATCAATATTTGTTTGTGATCCATATCTATATGAATAATGGCTGAAGATGTGATTCTCAGCTTTCTATCTGCAGTGTAATCTTTGTCTGATAAAATACAATTAAAATCACCAGCCAGTATGACTTCACCTATCATGTAATAGGGTATAGTGGCTAAGTATTTTTTTGCATCTTTAGCTCCAACCCTGGAATCCAGTAAGAGTTCACCAATGTATATAGTTTTTTTATTCCACTCAGTTATAACAATACTCAACATACCATTTTTATCAACATAGTTATCTTTTACTATAGGCATTACTGGAAAGTTATTTCATAAAATGAGGTTACCTCTTCTTTTATCTCAAAAGACAGAACCTGATAAACCAAATAATTCTTTAATAAAAGTTTATTTACATCTTTATTAAGTAAATGTGTTTGCTGTAGAAATACTATTTGAGCTTTATGTATTGCACGTATTTGAACAGCATTCCCCTTTTTACTGAATTATTCAATCCATTAATATTAATAGATATGCATTTAAAATCAGAGATTTATATGAGAGAGAGAGAGAGAGAGAGAGAGAGAGAGAGAGAGAGAAACACAAGTATAATAAAATCACATTTATGTGCAGAATTTGTTATATACTTTATATATAAGACAATATGAAATCTTCAGTTATAGGCAAAACTACTGAAAGAAATAAAAATGTACCTAATGATATAACCCTAAAACATTCTACCGTGGAATAACATATTCCCAGTGTGCTGAAAAAGATGAACAAACTACCTCTCAAACTCTCCATTAGACTATCAAATCTTCGCTCATCCTTCTGATTCATATTAATGTGTCTCACATTTTAGTATGCATCATTTAAAAAAAGCCCATCAGTTAGTTATTATGAATAAGAAAAGTTAAACAGGCATTCAGAATCATTATTAAAAGTTGACCAAAATAAATATCTCTACAACAAGGGAGGGCAAAATTTTTGATTTGTGGGCCACATTGAGTTCTAACATTTGACAAAGGGGCCGGAACAGGAGCAGATAGATGGCATGCTTTGAAAACATCACCTCATTGGGGGGAAAATACACATCTTGGGATATGGAGAAAACATGTGCTTTAATTTCCAATGAAAATGAAGAAAAGCATTACAATAAAATCTCTGACTTCGAAATGAGTCTTTAAACACTGAAAATCAAATAAATGACCATTTTATTTTAAAGCACTGAAAGTTCTGTTATCCTTCAGGATATCACCATCACTCTCCTCCTGACTGTCTTTTTTTCAAAAACAGTAGGAGATGCAGATGTACTTGTCCTGTTCCTTTTATTCAATTTGTTTCCCCGGTGCCAAAAGTCAACAACGACCAGTGCAAGGACAAAACAGTTGCAGCAAGTCAGTCTGTGAAGCATTATATTTGATCTGCGCGCACTGTTTATTTTAACAATGTGCGTATCACGGAGACACACACATTTTAATGGGAGCAGTGTTGTTGGTCTCCTTTTTTAGCCAGCGCATCAAAGTCTGGAGTTAGTTTTGTTGTGGCGATTCTCAGGATGGATCTGAGGTGTAGGTCTGTTAACTTGGATCTGTGGCTGGCTTTGTTGATGTTCATGACGCTGAAGGTCTGTTCACACATGAAGGTAGAGCCGAACAAAGCCAACATCATCTGCGCTTTTCTCCTTAGATTTGGAAACGCGGCATCATTGAGTGAAGCATAGAAGTCATTTAGTTTCAGAGAGCTGAACTTCTCTTTTAAGGCAGGGTCAGACTGAAGGTCGATCAGTTCGAGCTGAAGCTCCTCTGGAGCTGTTTCGGGGTCTTGTGACAGAGGAAAGGCCACCAATTGAAATGACTTGTCAATTTTGTCGAAATCCAAAAACCGACGGCAGAATTCTCCGTGCAGTGCATCCAGTGACTCACTGTATTTCTTTACTTTTGCTCCGGCCTCTTTCAGCATGGCTAGTCTAGGAAAATGAGTGAATGACTTGTTCAAAATCTGCCTGGAGAATAAAGCCAGCTTGGATTTGAAGGCTTTCACGTTTGTGTACATGTCATGCACAAACTGCTCCTTCCCCTGCAGTTTCACGTTGAGCTCATTCAAGTGTGAAAATACGTCTGTAGCAAACGCAAAGTCACACATCCAGCTCTTGTTGCTCAGCTCAGGAAATTCATCAGTCTTCCCCTGCCGCTCCAAAAACACGCCAATCTCCTCTTTGAGCTCCCACACTCGTTGAAACATTTTGCCCAAACTCAACCAGCGGACACGGGAGTGATAAAGCAGGTCCTGGTGATCTACATCAGTTTCCTCCAGGAATGCAATGAACTGACGGTGCTGAAGTCCCCGTGCACATATGAAGTTGACGAGTTTCACCACAGGATTCACAACATGATTCAGCTGTAACACCGATTTACATAGTGATTCCTGGTGGATGATGCAGTGGAGGAAAATTACATCCTGGTCAGGGTTTTCATCTTTCACTTTATTCTGGATTCTCCTCAGCAGGCCAACGTTTTTTCCCATTAAATTCGGAGATCCAACTGTGGTGACGTTAACAAGCTTACTCCATGGAAGCTTCATGTTTTTGATGGCAGCAGACACCCGTTCAAACAAGTCCTCTTCCCGTGTTTGTCCTTTCAGAGACTCCATTGTCAAAAACTCCTCCGTTATTTCAAAAGTTTTGTTGATTCCTCGGATAAAAATGAGGAGCTGAGCAGTGTCTTTGACATCGTTGCTTTCATCCAGTGCTAAAGAATAAAAAGTGAATGACTTCGCCTTTTTGTTTAATCTGCTTGTGATATCTTCATCTATTAGTTCCACACGGCGAGTCACTGTCCGCCGTGATAAACTGATTTTCTCAAATTTGTCTTTGGTCTCCGGGCACAAAATACCTACTGTCTCTACCATGCATTCTTTTAAAAACTCGCCCTCAGACAGTGGTTTGCTGGCCTTTGCTATTTTGAATGAAAGCATAAAACTGGCCTTGGTACTTGACTCTTGAATGGCAGTTTGACGGTGAAAAAAACTTTGCTGAGCCTTCAAATTAGCTGCCACCTTCTCAGCAGCAGCTTACCGTTCTTTTGTTGAGAGCTTGCTAGCATAATTAGCATGCTTTGTGGCAAAGTGACGGCTAATATTATACTCTTTAAAAACCACCACAGTTTCTTGGCATATCAGGCAAACAGCAGATGATCACTGTTCAGTGAAAAAATATTTAGTTGTCCACTCCTTATTGAACACTCGACATTCTCTGTCCACTTTCCTTTTCTTGGGTCCGATCATCTTCATAGAGGGGCGGTGGGTCAAAGGGTAAAGTGCAAACGTGGAGTAATAGGCCTACGCTTCACCTCAACAAAGCCAATATATCTAGAGTGTGCCATCTAGTGAGGAAACATCAGAATTGCAGGGGAAATAAAACATTAACAAGGTTAATTTATTAAATTTGTTCAAGTTTGGCGGGCCGAATCAAAACGTTTAACGGGCCGCATGTGGCCCCCGGGCCGTAGTTTGCCCATGCCTGCTCTACAGTCATCTTTCCCTGTACCTCACATTATCTCCATGGTGTACTATAGGGACGAAGTCAGTTGTTATTTTCATATTTATTAATTTATAGGTCAGATGATTTTATATATTTTTCTATTTTATTTACTACATGTAACGTTGCTCAAAGGTTCTTAAATTAGTACCAGCCTAACTGTCCTTGTGGGACATTCCAAACCCAGCCAATTACTTCATGTGAGAATCAAACCCTGGACTTTGTGCCTATAAGGTGATCACCTTAATCATTATGCCAACCTCCCACCTTTGTAGACATATTTATATTCTTTAACTATATACATAGGTTCATAAGTGTGTAGTGGGATAATGGCCCTGGAGCCTTTACAAGCCTAGCCCATAGAAGTGCCCTGGTATCGTGCTGCCTGATGTTATTTCCCAGTGCCTCTATCAAGTAGATCCACTGGAGTAATCCCCGGGATGAACTTTCTATTACTCATCCACTCATCAAGATTTCTCTTGAAGAGGGACAGCGAGGTGTTCTGCTTGACATGTATGGGAAGTCTATTCCAGAGCATGGGCAGTCTCTGGGTGAGGAACCTGTCCCTCCAGCATGTTCTGTTGATTGTGGTAATGAGGTTGAGGTCTCTGGAGTGTGTGTGGTGCAGATGGATTGGGATTTCTTTAGATGCAGCATTTCTAACAGAGCTGGGTCAGACATGGCTTTGTGAGTCATTTACTTATTATGATATTTTCCTATTTTTGATTGTATACTATGTCTTGTATTATTACTATATTCCTAGGTTTTATATTTTAGCTATAATCCTAGTGTAGATTATCATATAATTGAACATTTATATTTACCCTTATATATTTGATACACTTTAATCTAGTGCACTGTTAGAATCAGTCATATTTTTCCTTAAATGTTATGTCTGATAGTATCTGAACAAACATCTGAAAAATCTTCTCTTTTAAGATTCAAAGTTTCCATAATAAATTGTTCAGAGATATTAAGTTTCATTATCATTAAAAGGAGACAATAACAGAGAAACACAATTGTCATTCTATAATCAACATAGTTATATTTTACTATAGGCATTATTGGTGAGTTATTTCATAAAATGAAGGTACCTCTTCTTTTATCTCAAAAGCCAGAACCTGATAAACCAAATCTGGTATATAAATTATCCTTTTGGTATACTGCAAGCATTCAGAACTATTTAATAACTAACAGTGGTTTAGAATGCAATTCTCTGTCTTTTGCATATCATCTAACTTGTATTCTTTGATATCTTAGCATACAATTCAAAATATTACTTTTAGACTGGTAAAAGTAACCTGGACAGGTCTTAGAATTTTCAGAACTCCTGCAGCATCACACAAGTGCTCATGACTCTAATTAAACTGCTTCAAGCTGGACTTCATGACAAGGGTTTGCAAATGAACAGTTTATTAGCTACAATTCACACAAAAATGTCCACAAGTGAATCCAAGCCACCTCCACATTACGCATCAATCCCTCAAACCCCTCCAAACCACCAAAAAAACAACAAAAATCATCTCAACCACTAAAAAGCTATTGTATTTAAATAAATAACATTTACTGATTCAGTAAGCACTATTTGTATGAGATGTTTAATAATATAAAGCAGACTGTCATTTTTTAAAGGAAGCATAGCAAACAAACTTGCATTAAAAGAATGACAGTTATGCGTGACCCAGGTTTAACTTGTAAAAGTGTGAATGTTACTCTAATTATTTGATATTATTTCCAATAATGGTTTTTATATATGTAAAAATGCTATGTTTTTTATACTTTGTTTATAACATAGCATGTCTTTCCTGGGTGCTATTGCATGTTGAGTCTACTATCAGTAGCACACTACTGGATCATTTTAAGAACCCAGAATGTAACTTAACATGCTTCTTTAGTGTCATTTGTTGCATCTTGTATTAGATTAATAGTATATTATTCATCTATGCCAAGACATCCGAAAGTGTTCCACCTAACATACGTTTCATCATAATAATGATTAACTTTTAATAAAGTTAATAATTTAACCTTTTAAACTCTAAATGAAAATAAGTGGCTTTAATTTCATATATAACTAAAATAATCAAACTTTAACATTTTAAAAATGGAACTAGTAAGTATTTGAAGTAGGGAAAGAAAGAAATACATGACTTACCTTGTAAAAAGTAATATTCAGCACCTGTTCATAAGTATTCAAGCACTTCTTTAAATTAACCATGAAATACATTGATTTTTATTTGTCCTTCATTTTTTTTACTGTTTTTGTCTTTTATTAACCAACCATCTCTTGTTTAATTTCTCTTCAAATAAGTTGATAGATTCCAATCCATTTTCTTTGTTTTTTTTTCTAGGATTTTATTTTTCTGTATAAAGTCCATTGTATTGTATCCAAGGCATTAAAAATCTTCTTTCCTTCTGGAAGGTGAGTCCTTATTTTTACTGGAAACAAGATTTGTGCCTTAATATTGTTTTTCTTTAAGCTTTTAACAAGTGACACACATGCTTTTTTTCTTTGACATCACTAATTTTGAATAATCATTGTCAAATCTAATGGTATTTTCTTCAATTTTAGCTGGACTATTAATCCATGAAGATTTTAAGATTCAATCTCTATCTCAACTTGAGAAAAATATTGTGATCACTAACCTTGGTGAAGGTATTTTTTAAGACAAGTTAGAAAGAGATCTGTGTGCCATTTTGACACCAAAGGAAAAAGCTTCAGCAAGCCAAGTATTAAGGAATTTAATCATATTGTCTCAGACTTCTTTTTCAGGAATCCCATAAATCCTGCTGTTATTCCTTCTAGATCTGTTCTCTAAGTCTTCTGGAATAAGTTGTTTTATTTCATAGGATTATAGGATCATAAGATGTTACTAGGCTATTGGCCTTGAGGCCCTTATAAGCCTAGCCAAGAGTTTGGACCATGTTTAAACAAATCTGCACCCAATGCCCCTGTCCAACAGGGACATGGATGGAGCCCCAGGGGTATATTTTCTGTTTCCCAGAAGAAATTCAGTGTTATTCACATTTTCAAGTAATCTTTCTTCAAAATCAGATGCTTCCTGTTCTATACTTGAGATTTGTGATGACTGTTATTTAAGAAATTCACTTGTTTTTTACATTCCTCTTTAAAATTGTTCATGTTGCTTTCTTATGTATCTATCTTTACAGATAACTCACTGATTTTACTTAGTACAGCCTGTATCTCATGTCTTTTTTTGTAGTACTGTCCTGTACACTGGGCTTAAGAGTGGTTCATTCTAAGACAATTATTTCTTTCTAGTTTTCTTGATAGGAAAAAGCAATTAAAAGAACTTCAACATTTTTTGTAGTAAATATTTCAGTGGATTTTCTTTCAGGCTCTCTTACTTTCTTCTTTGCTGGCATCCAAACAGTATATTTACTAGCCAGTAATTTAACTTACTAAAACTGGCAGTTGCTGCCCCTTATCTCTCAGGCTCTTTTTTTTACATTGAAGGAAATTAAATTAAGCTATTGATCAATGTGCAGCCATCTTGGAAGAACAAAACAGCAATTTTTTTTGGATACAAATATGACATAGTTATGTGTATACATATTTTTTGTGTATACGCTGAAGTAAGGCTACATATATAAATATACAGTCATTGAAATGTAACAAGGTAGATCTAAGCATATACATATATATATATATATATATATATATATATATATATATATATGTAGTTATTTTACATATGTATATGTATATATATATATATATATATATATATATATATATATATATAGGAAAATAACTATAAACACACATGTATGTATATATATATATATATATATATATATATATATATGTGTATATATATATATATATATATATATATATATATATATATATATATATATGTATGTGTGTGTGTCTAGGAATTGATACCAAAATTTTAGGTTATTATATACAATCTGTAGTGTACACAATGGGAAACATAAGAAATAATAACTGTTTAACAATGTATTTACTTTCTATTATACTTTTAAAGGTACTAAAGATTTGATTCATACCATAAGTGAAATGATTAAACTTCTTGTTATATAAACAGTAATCGCGTAAGACTCAATATACTTTACTAATGCCCAAACAGAAGCATATTTGCATTTTGCGACTACTATTAGATATTATATTAATTTCATGTAAATGTTTCCAACTTGAATTGTAAGTAGTGCTTAGCCAATGTAATATTATGTTAATAATAGTAGATTTTGAATAAACGAAATGCCAATTCCATTTTTATACCAACTTCTTATATGGCAATTACAGGCTATCCTTGGTTTTTGAGGGAACCAAAGAAACTTAAGTAATATAGTATTTATTTGTTTGAAAAATTTTTTTTGAAGGAATTAAAATTAGGGATTGCATATAAAATAAAATTTTGGGTAAAATAACCATTTTTATCAATGTAAATCTATCCTCCATGGTAAATATTTTACTCCAATTATTAGTTAACTTAGTAACTGTGTTTATTGGATTTGTATAATCTGAAAGTACAGTATCTTTCTAAGTGGGTTTTATACTACTACCTAATATTTTATTGATTTATTTTCCCAATTAAAATTGTAATGATCTTGCAAATATTTATTAATTTTCTTATTGATTAATAGTGTTTCAGTTTTGCTCTGATTAAAACTTAAAAGTGATATTTTTCAAAATAATTGACTAATTCAGTAATATAATGTAAAGAAGAATCTATATCCTCACTTGTTAAAAGAATATAATCTGTAAACAGCTTTGAATAATATTTGTTATTTAAATAAAATCCTTTTATATTAGTATCATTTCTTATTTAATTAGTTAAAGGTTTGATTGACACAGCAAACAGTAAAGATGACAGCGGGCAACCTTGTTTTGTGCCATTTAGTATTTTAAATGATGATGATAAACATGACCCAATTTTAACATACACTTGGGAATCATTATATAACTTCAGTATTAAATTAATAAAATCTAAAGAAAAATTATATCCATTAAAGATTTTGTGCAAATATGACCAGCTAATAGAGTCAAAGGCTATATAAATATGTAAGGTAATAATTGTGAATTGTATTTTAGTCAATCAGGGATAATAATTTAATGATGTTTTGAACTTTTCTATGCAATACGAATCCTCTTTGATCATAATCTATTAAATTAGGCAATACATTATTCAATCTCTTAGCTAATATGGACATAAAGATTTTTTAATAAATATTTAACAAAGAGATAGGCCAATAGGAGGAACATGATTGAGGAGTTTTTCCTTGTTTTAAAATAGGGGAAATTAAAGAATATTTCCAAGAAAGGGGTACGTTCAGTTCATTTTTAATAATAGAAAGTACATTTAACAGTATTTTTAATCTTGAGTCTGGGAAAAAAATATATATATTTCTGGAATTATACCATCTAGACCTGGTGCTTTGTTATAAGTTTTTAATTTGGTCTTTCAATCTGATAATGATATTGGTTTATCTAGTATCTTAGTTTGCTATTTTGATAATTTATTTGTAATGTTACATTGTAGAAATGTAGTTCCATTCTCTAAAGAAATATTTTTATTGTTAATTGATTTATAATGCAATCTAAATGCTTTTAATATACATTTTAAATCAGTTATTTTTTGTGGAATTATTGACTGTATATTTAATTTTATTAATACAATTTAAGTTACTAATTTGTTTAGACCTAATAGCCAACTTATGCAAATGTTTAAGGTTGACAGAATAAGACTGTAGCTTACATCTTTCCAGATTTATTGAAACTTTATGATTTAATATTTCTAAGTATTTTTGGTTTAAAATGTATAATTCTATGTGTGCAGTCTTATCATTAGGCCTTAAGTTTGATTTTAATTTTTCTATTTTAGTTTGCAATTCTAGTAATTCTCTGTCCCATTCTTTCCTTTTTAGGAGAAACCAATTTTTTATTATACCATACAGTTATGCCTTTAAAGCATCCCATAGTATAGTGTCTGCTACCTCTCCATTGTTATTAAACTCAAAAAATGTATTTAGTTCTTTTAAAACCCACTCTTTAATACCTTTATTTTTTATTTATAAGCCAGAATCCTTTGCCAGAAGATTAAATCATCATTTCTTACATTAAGATTAAAGGTTAGGGCATTATGGTCAGAAAGTGGACATGATATTATTAAGACTTCATGCAGTTTGGAATAAAGGTTATTAGAGATAGAAAACCTTAGTTATGTCATTTTGCGCTCTGACTCTAAAGGAATAATGGGAATTATTAAGGGAACTTGCCATTTTAGATCATAAATTGAGGTAATTAAATGATTCCATTTTTTTTATTCTGCTGTTATTTTGGGTTTGTTGACTCTGGAGGTATCTCCATCAGATAACAGACAATTAAAATCCCCAGCCAAGATGATTTCACCTCTGCTGTGTAAGGCTATAGTATCCAGGTATTTGTCAACAAATCTAGTTCCCAATCCAGGTATCCAGTATGAATTAAGTAATGCATAATATTTCTTAATTTCTAATACAACCAAACACAACATTCCATCTTTATCTGAAAAAGTACTAAGAATTTTAGGCATTGTGGGAGAATTTTTCCACAATATAAGAGAACCTCTCCCTTTAGTTTTGTAACAAGAGTCAGCTTGAATTGAATAACTATTAAAAGATAATTTATCTAATTTTTTTTTAGCAAGTGAATCTCTTGTAAAAAGATTATATGTGATCTGTGCATTTTGATGAACTTAAATAAACTGGCTCTTTTTATATTACTGTTTATGCCATTGGCATTAAGTGATAGACACTTATATACTAACACATGAGTAAAGTATATTTAGAACATCTGCAATATGATTTTATATATAGTGGCTTGTAATAACCTTTAGAATATTTTATCATGGGTGAAACAAACATGTTAACTTTTAATTTTTGAAATAAAATGCTATATACAAAGACACACATGGAACAATATATTCCTGGTTTGATTAAATTATTAATCAAACCACCCACTGCCCATATCTCACACTCCAAATACTCTAACTTCAGCTACTGCCTAAACTATCAACAATATAATTATAAAAGTATAGCAACCCATTACTATTACAGTACTAAAGTTATGTATTTTCAAAACCATATTATTATCCATATTAATGAAATATGTATTTAAATATATTAATATGAAGCATAATGTGAGGATCTGAAAAATTATTCAAAATTATTTGGAAAGGAGGGAAGAACAATATTATATATGTCCATATATGTGAGAGACAACTATTAATGATTTATATACATTGAGATAAAAAAATCAATATATAAGTGGTTATAGTAGATTATCAACATAAATGCAAGCTTGAGCACCCTTATATTAAGAGTATTATTGTTTAACATTCCTAACAGTCACTAATTGCTAACTAGATTCACTACCTGGTTGAAGTGAACAAATCCAAAGTAATGATTTATAAACAAAATAACAAATGATTAAAGTATGGATATACATATAAGGTATACACACACTCATTTATAGATAGATGACGTACAGCAGTAAAGTAGTTAAGATATTACATAGGGTCATAGGTAGGTACTAGGCTATTGGCCCAAGGGCCTAAGTAAGCCTAGTCAACAAAGTTCCCTGGCTTATGCCAACCCAAGAAAGTTAATTTCATGTGCCCCTGTCAAACAGAGCCACAGAAGTGATCCCCGGGGTGTATTTCCTATTTTCCATCCACTCACCAAGATTTTTTTCTTGAAAAGTGTTAATGAGGAACTTTGCTTGACATAGATGGGTAACTTGTTCTAGAGTATGGGAAGTCTCTGGGACAGGAATCTATCTCTCCAGTAAGTCTTGTTTATTGTGGTGACAAGGTTTGGGTCCCTAGAGTGTGTAGCTTGGAGGGATTGGGATTTCTTTAGGTGTAGCATGTCCAACAGCTCTGGGTTTGACATAGCTTTATATACTAGGGGAACAATGACCTCTTTTTTCCTGGATGAAAACCCTTTTGTGATGAGGTGTGCTATGTAGAAGGATTTCCTGACCACTGTGGCAATGTGATTATCAAAGGAGAGACTACTGTCCACCTGGGTCAAAAGGTCTCTTATCACACATTCGGTGTTAAGAAGACTGCCATCTATGTGGTAGTTCATGGGTACAGAGTTTTTACCAAAGGGGATAACAATGCACTTTTTGGCATTGAGCTTGAGGCCATGGCTCTGACACCAGGCATCTGTCTCAGTGAGGCCCTTCTGTAGGATGTCCACGTCATTTGGGGACTCTGCTATAGCTCCTAATTTGCAGTCATCTGTGAACTTCATTAGCCAGAAGCCTTCTGTGTTAGCCTGTACTTCAGAGAAGTAGATGCCAAACAGGAGAATAAGGAAAGCAATAAAAGTCCTATATGAAAATAAAACTTACTAAAATACATATATGGTGCAAGTAGTTAGATGTTAAATCAGTCAGTTATATGTTTATCTACCTATTTCCATAGTCTCCCTCCAAGGGAAACTCCTACTCATAAAAAACATGTAGTAGAATCTTTACTAACACAGAACCAAAAGAACAGCTATTTAACTAATAAAGCATCTTTTCATCAACAAAATATAATGTAATCTGCTTCATTCACATTAGTATTTAAGTATTCTACTGTATATAAATCAAAATATCTGCCTCATCAGGTACTAGTTGCTATGTAGTGTTAAATACATCTGGCTCTATCAAGTGACTGTGAAAATATATAAGTACTTCTAGTTATAGATATCATTGCTTCTTACTCCTGACACACTCACAGTATTGTGCATTTGTATACGTTAAGAAATGCTGTAAGAGCCTTTTCATACCCTTAGATTCTTTTAATTATTATTATGAGTGTTAACACTTCCTAAAAATAAGAACGTGCATTGAAGGCAGTTAAAGTTGAAGGTAACTCAGTGTATATATACATATATATATATATATATATATATATATATATATATATATATATATATATATATATATATATATGCACATGAACATGGTAAAATTACTACATTTTATACAGCCTTTTAAATATGACCTTTCTACTCTTCTGATGTTATCCTCCATATTAATAAACTCTACACATTAAAAATAACTTATTTGCTACAAAAAACAATAAAAACTGAAGGAAAAATGACTGCTCAATCCTGTTGAGTTTAAAAGTCGCCAATAACTTCCTGGATCCTTTGCTTGCAGTCAAATGCAACAATGCCCAGAAAACAAAGTCAAAAGCAGCTCGTAAGTCAAATGTATTTCAAAGATAAGCCTTTTAAGTCTTTGGGCAAAAACAAACAATTTAAGACTAAACAGGCTCGAGCTAGCGCTCTGAAGACAACGCATCACTCTGGAGCCGACAGTGCAGTGTTTATTATAACAACAAAACTGCCAATGTTTATAATATGCTTAGCTAACATATTTCCATAGATGCAGACCCCAATAATATATAACTCCCTCTTGCTATGACATTCGACAGCATAAACTCCAAAAGTGCAAAGAAAGACACATTTACCCCCCAGAGAGAGGAAAAAAACCTATCATACAACAGTTACATCAGAATCCACAAACACAGATGTATATATAATTAAATTTGACATCCACAACCATAGTCATAGTTACAACCACATTTGTGCTATTAATGTTTATATGTCACCCCACAGTGCACACATAAGAAGGCAGTCCATTCACAGCACTACTATAATTTTGTATTTTCAGCAATCACTAAAGCATATTAAAAGCAGAACCATTCATTATGAACACTCACCATATTTACATCAGGATACGCAAAGAGTAATTGAAAGAAAAGGAAATAGCTGAAATGACAGACACAAGAGAAAGAGAAGGTGGAAGACGAAAGGGAAATAGAAAAATAAAAGAAAAGGGAAAGAGTAAAAACATTTACCTTGTTAATGTCTCTCAGAAGTAAAAACTGGGAAGCAAAATATTTAGTGTCACAATAGATATAAACTTATATATAATATTCATTTTTCTTTGATTTTTTTTATTAGATCCTTCTTTAACAGACCATCCATTTTTTGTTGCATGTCTCTTCAGACTTTGTGTAGACCAGTCCATTTCCTCAATATCTGTCAATATATTTTTCTTTTGAACAAATTCTATAGCTTCATGAAGATAATTGAATTGAAGATCTTTTCACCATCAGGCAGATAGATTTTTATTCTAGCGGGAAACAATACTTTTGCTTTAATGTTGGAGTATTTCAGGGATTTTATTAAAGCAGCATATTATTTTCTTTTGGAGATGACAGAAGAGGTATAATCATTATCAAAATGAATGTTCTTTCCATTTATTTTGACAGGTGGATTTGACCAGGCAGGTTTTAACACCAAGTCCTTGCCCTGGGTGGACAAAAATCTAACTATTATAGATCTGGGAGTGAATGAGTCACTAATAGATGCTGGTTTTGACAAAGACCGATGGGCTCTCTCAATTCCAAATGAAAGAGATTCAGGCAGTTTAAAGCTTTTAGTAACCAGTTGTTTAAAAATTGCACCATGTTACTACCCTCTTCCTTTTCTGGCACCCCATAAATTCTTATATTATTCCTCCTTGATCTACTTTCCAAATCATCTACTTTTTCCAAGAGTATAGTATTTTGCTTAAGTAGGAATTCATTGTGACTTTCACACTCAGATAATCTGCCATCAATGTCATTCACAGCTTCTTCAATAGAGGAAATTTGTTCAGAATGTTTTTTAATTACCTCATTGAGTAGGTCCAGTTGTTTTCTGCTGTCTTGTTTTATATTATCAATTTTGTTCTCCAGCATTTCCATTTTGATTGAAAATTCCTGAATATTTGTAATTATGGATTGTAATTCCTTTTTCAGTACACTCTCCTGAGTTACTCATGTCTGTGTCACTTGTAGAAGAACGTCTGACAGGAATAATAAAGGAAAACTATACACCAATACTGATTTTCCTTTAAAAGCAACAAAAAGGAAGATAATCTATATCTTATAAGTATAACTGAACTTGTTTCTTCCAGAAAAATATAAAATTTCCTGTCAGAATAATAAAGAATAGGCAGAGCTAACATTCTAAGCTGTTAGCTGTTTGGCATCTTGGCCACACCTCCATCTGCTTACGTTTATTAAGTAGCAAGTTATCAAAGCACAGATTACAATGAAATACTTCTAACTACATTCATCTGTAAAAGTATATTTTGTTTACTGCAAGGTGAACTGGAAGGATGTCATGGCTTCCTTTCAGTTGTTACATGTGTGTGTGTGTGTGTGTGTGTGTGTGTGTGTGTGTGTGTGTGTGTGTGTGTGTGTGTGTGTGTGTGTGTATGTACAGCTTGTTGATTTCAGGGAAATGTAAAAGTGTGTTTCTTAGATAAACTTCACAAGATATTACTTAAAACTGCAAGTAACATATACAAGGCATACAGGAAAGAAGAAACTTCATTGGCAATGTATGCAAAGGTTGCAAAAAGTACCCATCCCCCAAAGAGACACTGTACACACACGTAAAAATGTAACAGTTTGAAGGATGTCATGCTGTCCTTCTAGATCAATTTGCAGTGAAGAAGAAATACTTATTAGCCCAGATGGATTAGTAATAATGAATTTGTCCTATACAGATTGCCTTAAAGCCCTGTCTCTATACTCAATCTCCTACAGGTTACTGAGAGGTGATCTAAACCTGGCATACAAGGCATCCCTGGATTAATTTATAATACCCCAGAATTTATGTAGTTATACAAGCATTTATATGTTCAAGTAGTGATTTGTACATAGTTAAGAAATAATTTAAGAAAATATATGTATTTAATGAATACGAAAGATTTTTTTAAAAACAGCTCTTACTTTTACTTATTCAGCACCAGTAACCTGCAATTAGTAGTTTGCAGATAGGTGTTGCACTGCTTTTTCATGAATACCCGCTATAAAAATGTGAACCTCAGGGCTATGAATACCCTCCATTATTTCACTAATACTTATTATTTTAAAGTTCCCTATCTATCACATTATAATTACAGGAGTGTTAAATGCTGTTCTGATGCAGTTCTCAAAGAAAAGGACTGCTTTGAGTAACACTTTCAGTCAGGCAGAGCAAAGCATGAGTTAACAGAAACTTCAGAGCTGGTAGAGCCACATAGATGCTTACATCCATGTAACTATGAATTTTCAGCTTTTCAAATTATCATATTATAAGGTCAAGGTTTGATTTTTATTAATTTTCTACTTCACTAATGAAGCTAATTTCTGTAAATTTGATTGAGATAAAATAATTATATTGCAACCTATTCTTTATGTACTGTAATTCCCACTACCCTTTTGCCAAAAACTGTTAGACATACAAAATATATAATTCACATAAAAAATATGAGTGAAAGTTTTTTGCCATGCTGAGAATATTCTGAATGTTCATTTTCATTTCCTTTTTAATATGTTTAACAACAGGAATACAAACAATGATTTAAATGTAACTGATACTGCAGCTTCATAAAATGGAAAAGCCTCATACTTCTAAATTAATTGATGAACTTGTCATAGATGAACTCATCAATTTCTATGCTATTTCATGATACAGCACAATGAATTATTTATGAATACTGTCCAAAGTTGCTTATATGTTTTATTTCTACCAAAAAATTAAAATTGTTCAATCAGCCTGTTAGCAAATTCGGCAGAAAAGTACAGTTGTGCAAGTTAATCTGACATAACAGTAGATGTTTTAAAAAGTCATTGTTGCAGTAACACAAAACTACATGGGACACATTTTGTCAAGGATATCATATGTCCTGCCACTACAGTAAAGCTTTTTTGTGGCTTTGTCATGCAACATGCTTCTTTTTAAGCATGGTAGCATACTAGTATGAACAAGATGTCCCATACAGCCTTATGCTAATGCAACTGTGATCTAATGATGATAATTTCAAGCTACGCTATGACAGATCAGTCATACTTTGTGATTTAAATATCTGTACTTGATTTTTGAAAGATTGTGCTTGTGGAGCTTTTCTCCTCGGGCCTCTGTTGAAAATGGACATTTTCTGGCCCAGTCCAACTTTTCCGGTAAACAAATGTCAAATAAATAAATAAATAAATACAGTTTATACGCTGAGGCCACTCAACCATTGTACCATAAACATATAAATGCATATTGTACCAATATAATGTGCACCAAAATACTATTTTTATGTGTTTTGCACTATACTTGTTTATCCCCTGTATACCATGTCTATATAATATGCAACTTGTCTCTAAATATTATCATATGTATTCTTAGGAGTTTTGAGACTGTTTGTGCCTAATGCCCATACATATCTTGCCTATACTTATCTTCAGGCTTTACGTCCTTTCTCAGGTTGTGATTGGACAATTAGTTTCAAGCTAAACTTGATGGCACCCATCCAGTCATTCAAGTTTAGTTTGAAGGAGGATATACTGAATCAAATTGTTTTAACTCTATGGAACATTCATTTTAAAGAAGGTTGAGGTGTTGTTTGATGGATCTCTCTCCTCACTATCTTCTGTTTATTGATGATGATTTAGATTTCCAGTTCTAGGGTTAGCTGAGCTGTTTCCTTTGATTTAGGATGTAAAGCAGCATTAGATCTCATATAGTGCAGTAACAGAGGCAAATGTTACCCCCTCAGGAATCTACAAGATACAGGGTACAGGGACAGGAATTTCTCCTCTCTTCTTCTCTCTCTCTCTCTCTCTCTGTCTCTCTCCCTCTCGCTCTCTCAATAATTATGTTTCTTTAAGACCAGAGAGCTTTTCATTAAGAATTTCTGAGGGGTTTTAATGTTTATTGTACTATTGTGCAAGATTCATACATAATGGAAGTATTTTACAATACAATGCATCTGATCAGTACTGAATATAGGGGAAATAACATTTTTGGATCTAGATGAAATACCTTAGGCTACTAGTTCTGCTAAGCAGAAGGACTTCCTGACATAGGTTGCCACAGGATGACCAAAGGAGATGGAACTGTCGACCCAAGTGCTTGGGTCTCTGTCTATTCATTTTCTAAGGGTGTATTATGTACACTGCTTTTATTTTTTATTAGTAAAGTGATTTTGCAAAGCACTATAATGTTAGTTGATCTCTTTTTTTTTTCATATGTGGTTTACAAAACAGCACAAGTGGTGTAGTCCACTTGCATGATTAATGAATGAAAAATGTAGACTGTGTAAAATGTGCAAGTCAATATTGCGCTGTATTGCTTTATTTTAGTTATTTTTTTCTTGCATGTTTGTGGATGAAAATGTTTTAGTTATAATATGTATATGTGAATATATATATATATATATATATATATATATATATATATATATATATATATACTTACGTACATACATACAGTATAGACATAGGTATAGCAGCAGGCTGCCAAAATGGAAGAGGGCGTTGGTTCAGTACTTTCAAAGAGACAAATCTGTGACTGCCAGCTCCCAAAGACACATTTTCAGTGAGTTGTAACTGACTATGATGAAAGATGAAGATGTAAAAATGTGTTAACTGCTTGCATTTGTAGTTAACAAAAGCTAAGTTAGACATTTAAAAGCACCTGCTGTGAATGCTCTTTTTTCTGTTAATACAATGATAATTTTATATTACTGGCCTAAACTGAGATACCTTTGCTTTAATGGCACAGATCTTTGTTGGTTGAGGAGATTAATTATATCAGGATGTGCAAATGACACAATGGATGCACCTAGTTTGGTAAACATGAAGAAGCATTAACATGGCACAGCAAAATCCTCTGTCTTAATTATCTCCTGTTAATGTATTTCTTAATTTAGAAACATCAACAAGTCTTAAATGCAAAAAACAAAGACTGAAAGGACTGTTTGCTAGTGCTTTTGGAAAAAAAATCACTTTTTGACCAAATGCTTTTGCTGACAGTGAAATTCTGCAGAATATCTTACACCCTTCACAAGGCAGTATAATCAATGGGAATAAATGAACTAATATACTGAGGGAAAAAGTGTAACTAACTAATCAAGCATGACTGAGTATAGTGCAAAACTGGAGCATTCCATCATTTATTAAAATTTGCTGTTAAATATCTAAGCATACCATGTAACTTATGTATAATGTTTGCTATGAAAGGGCAAGGAGCCAAATAATTGAGGCACTGTGTGTGCTAGTTATTACACTGTTGACAATAAAGTTGAGGAAGACACCGTCTAAAAGCCATTCGGGAAAAGTAGTGTTTAAAAGGGGAGTGGGCATGCATATAAGCAAATTGAAAGGGGGTTAAAGGAAGGCTGTGAACATACCTCTCAACTTCTTAGCACAAAAAATCTGGACAAAACCAAAAATAATGGAGGGGATAAACAGAAATAGGGGCAAATTTTAAATATTGATGTTATAAACTTGGAAAGTTGCTAGACTAAAAGGTGTTGTGATAACATGCATTTTTCTGAATGATATGAAACCTGAAACTGAAATGCCTGTCATTATTTATTGACTTCAATCCTTAATAATTTGCACAAAAAACACACATTTTATGAGGAACAATCCAAAAATATGAGGCAAAAATCTGGACACTCTGTGAAAATCAATGCTTTTGAGAAGTATGACTGTGAGAGGTGAGGATATGAAAAATTGGAAAGTTGACCACAGATGTGAAGTCAACGACGAGGAACACTAAACCTAGAATGAGGCAAGGGTGCTGCCATGGTCTGAAGCTAGATTTAGTGTCCTGGTAATTCATATCAAGGAAGTGGCAGGGAGAGCTGACATAATACTGATGCACAATATCATCCCACAAACACAAGAGTGGACAATAGGAGATGGGGTTATAAAGGAGTGGGGTAGAAGTAAGAGGGTAATATTTATAGGGGAATCTGGATCAGCCAGAAGCAGACTGGGAAATTCTGAGCTCCATGATACAGTGGGAGCATGAAATAACTGACATTTTAGACCACAAGGTGTTGAGGTAAATGGGCAAAACTTACTTGAAGCACCCCACTGGAAGTGCAGTAGCAAACCCTTCCGTCTTGTCAGTTATGCCATCTAGTGCAAGTTATGGCCAAAAAATATACCTGGTTGCTTTATTTATAGTGTTAAACATGCCCTTGCAGACACACTCCTTAAACTGTTTTACCAAAGTTTAGCTATGGACTTTGTCCCTGATGAGTAGTGTACATCAGGGTGGCCATACAACCAACCTGGTTACTTAGATACCCATTAGCCTTAAAAGCCTCATCTCCAAAGCCATTGAATGTATTATATCTGACCCCATAAGCAAGCATATTAGACTTGACACCCAACAACTATGTAAATATCATAATGTATTTATATTGAATCTGATAGGTTTCTTTGAAAGGTTCACATAGGCTTTAGATGGTGGCCTTGCAGTACACAAGGTATATCTTGACCTGTGGCCCTCAACACCATTCTCCATGCTGGTATTGTAAAAAAGCTTGCTTTAAAATATCTACCCATATATGATTAGACAACAAACCAACTGAAAAACAGAACCCAGATAGTGTGAGTTGTGAGTACCTCATCAGAAAGTATAAAAGTGACCAGTGGTGTGACGTCCATCAGGGCTTGGTGCTGGGACTTCTGCTTTTTAGTATTAACTTCACAGATCTCTAAGTAGAGAACCAAAAATTCAGGATAACAAAATCTGCAGATGACTGCAAACTGGTGGCTGTTTTTATGTCACCCCATGAAACCCAAATCCTCTAGAATCAACTCTCAGTAGTAATTTTTTGGTGTATTAAAAATTAACTCAAAGTAAATATTAAAAAGTGTAATATCATAACTTTTAGAAGAAATCCCCTCCACTCAGTATACTGAATAGGTAACACACCACTACAAAATAAAATGTAGTTAGAGACCTAGGAAACTGGTTTGAAAGGTCAATCTCTTTTGAAAATCATGTGACTATGGTTGTTGCAGAATGTCACTGAGGTCTAAGGAGGTAATTACTCCCTTATATTCAGCATTGATCAGGCCAGATATTGAGTACAATGCCTTCTTCAGCAGAATAAATCATACTAGGTACAGCAAACAACTAGAAAGACCCCAAAGGTTCCTAATCAAAAAGGTCACAAGCCTAACATCCCTGAACTACCAAGAGAGTTTGGAAGCTGTAGCCCTTTCTATAGTGTTGTATAGATTTTTAAAGGGAGATTTCTGTGTCACTTAACTGCACCATCAGAATCCCAGTTGTCCAGGACCTCCTGTTTCTCAGCATGTCCAATACCTCCACCAATAGTAGAACTAGGAACCAAAAGCTTTATCAACAAATAAATAAAACACTGTGAAGAGCCACGTTTGTAGCAATGATGGGTACAATACTTAACAGAAATATTGTTTAATATTCAATATAAGTGTTGTGATTGTTTGCACCAACTTAGGCAAATATTCGGAATAGCCTTAACAAATAAACTGACAAAAAATTCTGAAATGTACAGTGGTACTTCACTGAAAAAGGGCACAGGAAATAGGGAGGGGGAGAGTAATATCATGCTACAAGTAAAGACAAAAGTTACAACAGAATTCAAAGTATTATCAGTGAACTAGGCATTGTGAGTGAAGTGCCACAAGTACATTTTGGGACTGATGTCCTATCTGGCCTTTGTGAATTAAGCAAAGAGATAGAACATGTATATTGTCAAAGCAGAAGGAAGCAGTGAATGTTCTGACCCACTCATATCACATGGTTAGAATCCTCATGACTATGTATAGACCAATGTGATGAGATCTATGTGTACACATAATAAACACAAATACTAAATATCTCATCAAACACACACACACACACACACACACACACACACACACACACACACACACACACACACACACACACACACACACACACACACACACACACACACACACACACACACACACACACACACACACACACACACACACACACACACACAAACAAGTGCTGAAATGTTGATGTTTTTCATCTGTGATATAGTTGACTGAATTATGTAACTGTTGAAATACATTATACTGACTGTTACATAATTCCTAGGCTTTTTCCCTGTCTTCATGTTTGTGCGACTCTGAAGTTAATTTGATTTAGTTCCTGTGGATATATGGTTAGAACCCCCACATAAAAGTTGTTTTATATTTTTCTTCTTGTAATCACAGATAACCTATTGGCTTACATTTGCAATTACTTTTTTCATTGATTTTTGTTGCAATTTTGTATCTTGATCAAACTCACAGTGATCATTCATTATAAACTTATAGACAGGTAGGTAGATAGATAGCTAGATAGATAGATACATAGATAGATACATAGACAGAAAGATAGATAGAGAGATAGCTGTAGCTGTAGCTATAGCTATAGGTAAAGATATATTTGGGTTCCATACATTTCAATACAAATTCATTTCATTGATCATTTTGTTAGATAAATTTCTACATCCGAATGCATCATTTTGTTGTATGACAATGGGGAGTGATATTTTGCCCTTCCCCCACTGTTTTGTGATTTTCAAATTAGTATATATAAGTAGCAGTGGGTGTGAAGGTGCAATGGTGCTTGACCCCTGCATAAAACATTGTTTTTATTTTTTGTTTTTCAGTTTTATGAATTTTGACCATTTGTGTTCAATTTAATGAATGTCTATATAGTGTGTAGAATAGGTTCATAGGTTCATGGGCTGTTACCAGGTAATGACCACTAGGCCCTTGCAAACCTAGCAGTGCACTCCAAACCATTTGGGTCTCTAGTGTCATAATGGGGGGGGGGCATGTTAGTAGGCAGGTAGCTAAGGACTTTTAAGGGGATGTTTGTTAGCATAATACTTTTCTTATTGATGGCCTCTGTCTATAAGGGTCATAGGTTCATAGGTTCATAGATGTGTACTAGGCTAATGGCCCTGGAGCCTTTACAAGCCTAGCGCATAGGATTACCCTGGCATCATGCCACCCAACATTAGTTCCCAGTGCCTCTATCAAGTAGAGCCACCGGGGTGATCCCAGGGGTGAACTTTCTATTTCCCATCCACTCATCAAGATTTCTCTTGAAAAGGCCCAGTGAGGTGCTCTGCTTGACATGTATGGGAAGCCTATTCTAGGGCATGGGCAGTCTCTGGGTTATGAACCTGTCCTCCAGCATGTTCTGTGGATTGTGGTAATGAGACTGAGGTCTCTGAAGCATGTGGTGTGGAGGAATTGGGATTTCTTTAGATGTAGCATTTCTAAGAGAGCTGGTTCAGACATGGCTTTGTAAGTCAAGCAGAGATCACCTCTTAATGGATGATATGAGACAGAGAATAGCTGGAGTTTTTGAGTCTGTCCATGTAGGACATGTATTTAAGGCCTAGGATTCTCTTCATGAGGTACTTTTGTGGCCTTTCCAGATGTTGCATGTGTCTAGTGAAGTACATGCCAAATGGGGCATTATACTTGATGACTGGCCTAATGAGGGAAGAGTAGAGAGAGATGATGACCTCTTTCTTCCTGGATGCAAAACCCTTGGTAATGAGATGTGCCACATAGATGGACTTTCTGACCACAGTGGCAATGTGGTGGTCAAAGGAGAGGTTGCTATCAACTTATGTCCCCAGATCTGTTATTATGTCTTCAGTGTTCAGTGGGCTCCCATCAATGTGGTAATTAGCGGGAACTGAGTTTTTCCCAAAAGGGGTTGACAACACATTTTTGGGCATTAAGCTTAAGGCAATGGTTTCAACAACAGTCATTGGTCTCAGCGAGGCCTTTCTGTAGGATGTCTACATCACTTGGGGAGTTAATAATGGCTCCCAGCTTGCAGTCGTCTGTGAACTTGGTCAGCCAGAGTCCCTCCATGTTAGCCTGGACTTCTGAGAAGTAGATGCCAAACAGCAGAGGATCCAGGACCGATCCCTCCACTTGTGACTGGTTGGCAGTCTGACTTGGAGTCCTCTACTTTCACACTGTGGGTTCTATCTGTGAGCCAATTTGCAACTGACCTAGTGATATAGGGGTTGATGCCTAGTTTGTTGAGTTTATCAATAATTCCTGAGTTGGGAATGGTATCAAAAGCCTTGACCAGATTGAGGTTGGCTGTATGAACTGCCTTGTCCTCATCCACATCTCTGGTGACTGACTCAAACAAGTCAAAGAGATTGAGCAGGCATGATCTACCTTTCACAAAACCAAATTGAATCGGATCTAGAGTTTGGAGATTCCCTATATCCTTGTTAATTAGGTCCATGATGATGTGCTTCATAGCCTTACATATCAGACTCGTCAGGCTAATGGGGCGATAATTCCCAGGGTCTGTAGTCACTCCCCCTTTATGGAGAGGGATGCCTGTAGCAGTGTGCCATTTGGTAGGGACAAAGCCTGAGGTGAGGCTGTGATTGAACAGGTGCCAGTTCACTTTGTAGTTCAGATAGAACACATCCAGAGATATTGTTGGGTCCCATGGAAACTGTATTCTTGGCCTTGGACAAAGCAGCTTTAACCTGTGTTGCAGTAATGCTTGGTGCCTGGCATTCTTCTGGTATTGTAATCGGTCCTTTGGTGGGGGAGAGAGGGGTAAAGTTGCCACTGAATCTGTCGACCAGTATGTTGGCAGTAGCTGTTGGCACAGTATAGGAGGTACCATTGTGCAGTAACTCAGAGCAAACCTGGGTATAGCCATGGAGATTCTTGATATAACTATAGAAGGCTTTGTGGTTGTTTTTAGTGGCTGCTGCAATTCTGCCTTCATATCTGGCTTTAGAGGTTTTGATGAGGGATCTCAACTTTTTGTTGAGGATAATAAGGGAGTTTTTCCAGTCTTGGGACTTCACCTTTTTCTGCAACAGTTTCTTCCTTTGATTGTAGAATTTATTAATGGCAGGGGACCACCAGATTGGCTTCTTTTTTTTTTGGAGGAGAGCGTCTTGGTTCTGTTGGGTACGGCTAGTTCCATGCATTTATATACGTGTTCATACAGTGCATTGGTGTATGATTCAGCATCATACATCTATTTTCCATTGACATGGATGTCGTGAAGTTAGCCACCTCTGTTTTTAGGAGCTCAAAATCAGCTTTGGAGAAGTTTGCATGGTGGTTTCCTTTGCAGGGGGTGTGGCTGATTTGTGGATTTCCATGGTGATTAGTTTGTGGTCGGATCTAACCAGGGAGGAACTGACTATTGGTGTAAAGCAATGGTTGCTCATGTTAGTAATAACCAGGTCAAGGATGTTTCTTCTTCTTGTGGGGGTAAGAATGAGCTGGTCCAGGGTATTGGAATTGATGAATTCCAGGAAGCGTTGGGCCAGTGTATTGGTAGTTTTCCTAGTTGATGGAGGGGTAGTTGAAGTCACCTAGTATGAGAGTGTTGGGTTGGACCTTAATAGTTTCCAGGGTGCTTAGAACTGTGGAGTGAGAGTCTTGGGACATGGTTGGGGACCTACAGCAGGCTACGACCTGAATCGCTGTCTTACCCAATGTTAGTTGTACCTGCAGTATCTCAGATGCGTTATGCTGGGCTACTAGTCTGAAGGTGTGCATATCCTTTATGAATATGGAGACACCACTGCCTTTGAAGCTTCGGTCTGTGTTCTGGGACCAAAAGGTGTGGAATGAGTTATAGCATGGTAGCGCAAGGGTGCTTTCTGCTGCTTTAAACCAGGTCTCCATTACAACATAAATGTCGATGTTCTCCATTTTGAGGAGTGCTTTAAGCAAGTGCATCTTGAGATTTAGACTTCTAGCATTGAGCAGCATGCCCCTCAGATTGCATTTATGTATAGCTGTTATGGTGGTAATTTGGTCATGGGGACCAGATTGAGGGTAAATTTACAATTTCACATCCAATTGTCAAGGTTATGTTTGACTAGGATCAGGGTTAAACTCTGTTTTACATGGATGAGGAGGCTATTCCATAATGGGGATACATATAGGAAAAATCACTGCAGAACACCACTATGTTCAAAAATTTAATAAAATTGATGTTGACCAACAACACAGCATGAATAAAACACAAGCTAAAATGTCCACTTCTAAGCACTTTTGGGTTCAAGCCCTTCTTCATACAATTTGTGGTTGTCTGGCAAATCTTTGAGGACTGTCCTTTAGAAAATAGGTGCTAATGCAAAACCTATTATTCTAGCAACTTTCTACGTTTATAAGACTGGTATTTAAAAACTGTGTCTGTGTTTTGGGCCTTTGTCCCACCATTGTTGTTTTCCTTTGTCCATATTACTTGCACTTAGAGGTGTGAAATTCCCATCCACACATACACGCACACAGACTGAAGCAGTCAGATACACACAAGAAATTATTTTAGTGTAAGTACAGGTTGTTATATATTACATAAAAAGTGTATATAAATGGAAGTATAGCCAAGCAACTCACTTATGCTGTACTGATGAGATCACTAAAATGACTGAAACGTGTGGTTAGTTAGGGCTTGGCCTTATTGGCCCAAATGTATCATATCATGGAAAATTGTATGCATGAGATGGGATGGGGTCAGGAAGTTGGTTAGGATGAGGAAGGAGGTGCGGATTGTGTAAAGGTAGATGGGTAGCTATAAGAAGCCAAAGGTAGCCAGGCAAGATCTTTTTTCAAAAACAGAGCAGGGTACAATAGAATGAACAAGACAAGTAATGGGGAAGTAAGCAACAGAGATGCACAAGAATCACTGATTTTCTGAAAAGAGTTCAGCAGCATCTGGAAATAATGGGAATTACTAAGATTTCAAAATTCAGTGCTTACTACAAGGTAAATAATACACACACACACACACACACACACACACACACACACACACACACACACACACACACACACACACACACACACACACACTTTTTGTAAGATAAATCATGTTTTCCAAATGACCTGTATTAAAAAAAGTGGTTGCTACTTAGTTGAAACTTTAGTGGAAAGCATGTTTTGTTGATTATTGGGGTGTGTGTGTATGTGTGTGTGTGTGTGTGTGTGTGTGTGTGTGTCTGTGTGTGTGTGTGTGTGTCTGTGTAGGTGCTACTCATCTGGTGTTTAGAGCAGGGTAATCATGTTTGGTTCACTAACTGGTTGGTGCTTATTTCAAGGTAAATTATGTTGGCTAATTTTTAATTAACAAAAAAAGTCTGGTTGCTACAATAAATCTACACTAGTTATTATGGAATTTACCAGCCAGTTGCAGGATAAGTTAATAAATGGGTATTATTTGATAGAAATGTTTAACTAAATGTTGTGTGGGTACACCAAGTTTTAAGTAACCTTTCTGGAAATTATCTGTTCAGGACCAAATGGCAGAAGTAGCTAAGATGGAGAATGTATAATAACCACTACTCCCACAAAACCAATCACACGTGCCTTGCAATTGATGACCTTGTGGATTGATTGTCATTTATTTACTTATGTACTAGCTAACATATTTCTAAAACTTAATATAGAAAACAGCAGCAGGCATACCTCTCAATGAATCAGGAACAAACCTCAACAGAATCCAGAAATAATCAGGGACACTTTTAAAATATTATTACTATTTTTTTTTTATTTAATATTTGTTGGCTGAGAAAGTCCAATGAGGACAGAGCCTATTTTCAGCACAGACCTGGGGAGAAACACTCCAGATGCATTTCTTTAGCATGTGGGAATAAACACCCAGAGGAAACCCATGTGAATACAGGGAGGACATAAAGACTTCTCACAGAAGGCACCCCAATTGAGAATTGAACCAGAGAACCTCTTGCTGTGAGGAGACAACTTTAACCACTGCACCACTGTACCATCCATTAGCAGACTAAGAGAATGTGAATTAATATACATTTTCTGAAGTAAAATAAGTCTATAACTCTATTTATTGCCATTATTTACTAAGTTTAATTCACCACCTTTTCTTCGAAAGTCACCAGTTTTAGCAGGGATTAAGAGGGACAGAGCTAAAATTAGAATCAGAATCAGGGACGTCCCTGAAAATCTGGGACATTTGAAAGATATGGCAGCAGGATGTTGGCAAACATGTGGCCAGGTAGTAGTATATTGTACCCATTATAACTTTATCGATGTTAACTACTTTAGAAGAAGGGGAAGGTAAGGGGGCAATGCACAAAGCTTGTCCAGAGAAGGCTAGAATATTCCAAATGAGGATGAAGTTTTTAACTTATCAGTTAGATTCTGTTTATCTGTTGTTTATTCCTGCAAAGTTTCATGGAGAAATAGAGAACAGATTTAAGGAATAATCCTGTATAAAGAAGGTAGGAGTGTTTCTAAAAAGGCAAAAGATTTCATTTTAGCTGTGAAGTTCAAACTATGATCTTGGCTCACGACTGCAAAGGTTTTTAAGAGCAGTAAAACTGGTTTGTTAGCTTGTTGTTAAGCAAGTAGTTTTTCATCTCTTCTCCTAGAGTCTTCAGGTTGCATTGGAGGGAGGGTTGAGTGGAGACAAAACAGACAGATAGCATTAGCAAGTTATAAAAAATGTTTTATGGCTTTCCACATACAAATTCCTGAAGGGAATGCTTTAGAGCTATAGCTATATTTTTGGGCACTGTATTATTTTATTTTATTATTATTTAACATTTGTTTACAAGGATAGTCTGACTAGACAACTGGTGTCCCTTTTCAGTGGAGTCCTGGGGAGAAAATCTCCACACAGTATAATGAATAGAGAAATAATATTTTTTTTTCTTTTTTGGTTACATAGTGAAAGGATGATAATGACAAATTAAGAAACATGCTATACATCGTAGACACATAGACACAATATGTACAATATAAACATTCAGCATGGTTACAGCACAGTTAGAACACAGTAATGCAAGACTTTCACCAAGTTATATGTACAATATATACAATGAGTATTGGTGGAGAATAATAACTGTGAACACCAGTGGCATAAGGGAATAGAATCTTACATTGGGGTGAGGCTTCATGGGGGTGCATGATAGTTACAAATATGGCTAGTGTAAAGGTATGATTTAAGGAGATATTTGAAAGTGGTAGTACAGTTTTGTAATTTGACGTCAGTGTTCCATGTTTTAGTGACTTCATTAGGGAAAAGAGATTCACCAGAGCTGTTTTTACATGGGATCGTATTAATCAGAGCTGTATTACTGGATCGTAAGTGTCTATTTGAGTTGCAGAGGCTTAGAAGAACAGTCAGGGCAAGGGTTTTCTCAGGATAGTATGGTATTTGGTGGGCAAGGTTGAGTTGGTGGTAGCTTAGTAGATTAGGAAATTCAAGCTACTGTAATGAATGTTGGGAATGGCAGTGGTGGGAGTGAGATTTGGAATTGGTTGCGAACCTGGCGATTTTGTTGTAGCAGATGGAAAGTTTGTTTTGGTCAGTTTTGTTTATGTTTGCTAGAACTGGGAATGCATAAAGTAATGTGGATAGGAGATGGGTTCTGGCTATATCAGCTCTAGACTTGGAGGTAAGGTACCTTTTACAGCGATAGAGGGTCCCTAGTTTTTTATGGACTTTGGAGATATAGAGATATACTTGTATCTTAGTTGTGGGTCAATTGTAATTCCTAGTAGTTTGGCCTCTGATACTGGGGTGATGAAGGTGTTGTTGGCTGAGAGTATGGAGAAGGTGGGGTCATTGGTCTTTGTTTGGTGGAACATGAGCTGTGTTTTCTTGGGGTTTAATATCAATTGTGTCTTACTTAGCCAGTTTTCTATTTCAGTAAAGGATTCTTGGGCTTTTTGCTGGAGAAGTTGGATGCTAGGAGCAGAGCAAATCAGAGTTGTGTAGTATGCATACTGGACTATATCAGCTTTAGTGGTTGCTAAGTGGAATAGGTTTGCAAATATGTTAAAGAGAAGGGGGCCTAGAATCGAGTCTTGTGGGAAACCTAGTGTGACAGAAAGTGGGGGAATAGGGAGTTGAGCCATTTGACAGACTGTTGGCAGTTGTCTATGTAACATTTGAACCACAGTAGTATGTGGTTGTAGATGCTGAGGTCAGAGAGGCAGGTTAAGAGTTTATTGTGGGGAGACTGTATCAAATGCTTTGGATAAGTCTAGAAAGGTGGTGGAGGCTAGGTTGCCTTGGTTCCTGAGTGACTTAGTGTTGGTGAAGTTGATTAGGGTGGTAGTAGTACTGTAAATGCCTTAGGTTATAAAACTTTACTTTCAGTCACTATTAAAGTACAGTTTTGTACCTACCATAAATGTAGATGTTCGAAGATCCACATTGCTGCAGTCCTTACATATGGGTAGTCCGCTGTCCTCGGTCGGCCCGAATACCAAAGTATTAGGCTGACGTCGGTCATGGGCGCTCAGATCTGACATCAGAGCGTCAGGGTATTAAAGCGCATGACCGACGTCATATCCTCAGTCTTTTCTTGCCCCAGATGTCAGAAGGCCCTAAAAAGAAAGGCCACAGCCAAAAATAGAATACTTCCCAAAAGGCATGTACAAATAACAGCTACCACCCAAACCATACAACCATTCCAAACTACAGAGGGGAAGGAGGGAGGGAAAATTGGACTGCAGCAATGTGGATCTTCGAACATCTACATTTATGGTAGGTACAAAACTGTACTATGTTCTTCATCTCACATTGCTGCAGTCCTTACATATGGGTAGAATCCCAAAGCAGAGGTAAAGGGAGGCTGGCAAAATCATAAAGCATTGGGAGCTGCCAAAATGCCCTGTAAGATTGCAGTGGCAAATCCAGCCCTAGATTTGGAATAAAGAGGAAGGTGGTAATGTTTAGAAAAAGTATGCACTGAACTCCAAGTAGCTGCTTCCAAAATATCTTTAGTAGCTACTCCCCTTAAAAAAGCTGTAGAAGTGGCAGTAGCCCTAGGGGAGTGAGGTCTGATTCCAGCCGGAATCTCCTTACCATGATGAGAATAACAAAAAGCAAGACAAAAGCCAATCCACTTAGAAATAGTTTGTTTTGAAACAGGTTTCCCCTGAGAACCCAAAGCAAAAGAAACAAACAACTGCTGAGACTGTCTGAACCCTTTAGTCCTGCTCAAATAATAACGCAACTGCCTGTGAATATCCAAAGTGTGCAAAATTTTCTCCCCTTTATTTTGGGGATCTGCATAAAAAGTAGGCAAATGAATTGATTGGTTCAAGGCCACATTTGAAACCACTTTAGGCATAAAAGTAGGATTAGTACGCAGAGATACCCTATCCTTATGAAAAATTAGGAAGGGTTCAACTGCCATAAGAGCCTGTAATTCAGAAACCCTTCTAGCAGACGTAATGGCCAACAAAAAAGCAGTCTTCCAAGAAAAAACTTTAACTCAGCAGTAGCTGCAGGTTCAAAAGGAGGTAAAGTAAGTTTTTCCAACACAAAATTGAGATCCCAGGCAGGAGTAGGAGCTCTACGTGGGGGTCTTATGTTCTTCGCCCCTCTAAGAAATTGCTTAAACAAAGGATGAGAGAATAATGGAGGGTCACAGTCATAGTGAGCAGAAATGGCTGCAGCATGAACTTTTATAGAGGAGAAAGACAAACCCTTGTCTAATAATTCTGTAAGATATTGAAGAGAAACACTTAAATCAGGCCTGGAAACATCAAAGCCCTTTGTTGTGCTCCAAATTAAAAATCTCCTCCATTTATCAGCATAAACTTTCCTTGTACTAGGCCTTCTGGCCTCCAAAATAACATTCAAAACTTGTTGTGGAAGCTGCGACCCTCCAGGGTCTAGAACAAAATATGCCAGGCTGTTAGATGCAGGGACTGAATCCTGACATTGAGGAAATGATTGCCCTCCTGTGACAAAAGGTGCGGAATCAAAGGCAAAGGCCATGGAGGCTCCCGTACTAAACTCCTCAGCAGAGGGTACCAGTGCTGTCGAGGCCAATCTGGAGCTATTAGAATCATGGAGGGCTTGTCTTGTCTGACTTTCAAGAGTACCTTGGAGAGGAGAGGCAGAGGCGGAAAGGCATAGACGTGAAGATTGCTCCAACTCAATGATAGAGCATCCACTTTCCAAGCTGTGGGATGAAACATTTTTGTGCAAAACTTTGGCAACTGGAAATTTAGTGGAGAAGCGAACAGATCTATGTCTGGAGTTCCCCATATCACTGTCAATTTTCGAAATACATGAGGATCCAATTTCCACTCGTGGGGATCCACTATCTGTCTGCTCAAAACATCTGCTAAGGAGTTCTGTGCTCCTGGTAGAAACCTTGCCTGAAGATTGAGGTGTAAACTGAGAGCAGTCTCCCACAAAATCATTGCTTGCCTGCAAAGAGGGTACGAATGGGTTCCCCCTTGCTTGTTGATGTACCACATGACAGTTGTGTTGTCTGTTTGAATCAACACTTGCCCTGGGTGAAGTAAATCCTTGAAAGCCATCAATGCAAATTGGACTGCTAACATCTCCTTCAAGTTGATATGCAAATGTTGAAGTCTGGCAGGCCACGTGTCTTGAACCCATTTTCCATTGAGGTGTGCTGCCCAAGCCTTGTCCGAGGCATCTGTCATTAAAATCTGACTCGCCTCTGGTCGGGTCACAGAGAGTCCCTTGTTTAGGTGACATTCCTGAGCCCACCACAAAAATTCCTTTTGAATGCAAGGTATTATTTGAATGACAGTGTCCAGATCTTGGCAGTGTTGTGTCCATACATTTTGAGATACCATTGTAGCTTCCTCATATGCAGTTTGGCATTGGGAAGCACCAGAATACAAGATGCCATGAACCCCAAGGCTTGAAGGACTGTCCTTGCAGTCAGCCTGGACCGTAGAGACAATTGATGGAAGTAAAGAGTAAAGTTCTTTTGCTTGTCCGGGGTCAAAAAGGCCATCTGGGAAGCTGTATTCAGTCTCACACCCAGAAAGCACATTTCCTGAGAGGGTACTAGACTGGACTTTGTTTCGTTCACAGAATACCCTAGGCACCTTAATACTGCCATCACATACTGTAGATGATGAAGAAGTTCGTACTTGTCTTGAGCAAGAATCAGGCAATCGTCCAAATAAGGATAAATTTGTATTCCTCTTAACCGTAAGAAGGCTATCACTGGAGCCAGAACCTTTGTGAACACCCTGGGCGCAGTCGATAAGCCAAAGGGCAATGCAGAGAACTGATAATGTAAAGTCCCAGCCCGAAACCGCAGGTACCTCCTGCAACTGGGCCTGATAGGAACATGAAGATAAGCCTCTTTGAGATCTAGAGTTACCATCCAGTGATCTTTGCCCAACAGAGGTAGAAGTTGTTGCAACATCAACATTTTGAATTTTGGAATGTCCAGGTATGTGTTGAGGATAGATAAATCCAAAATCGGCCTCCAAGTGTTTCCTTTCTTTGGTACTAGAAACAGGTGAGAATAAAATCCTAGGCCCACTTCTGACAGAGGGACCTGCTGTATAGCCCCCATTTGAAGAAGTAAAGAAATCTGCTTGTGAGCCTCTACCCTTTGCTGAGGAGGAACGTCTGGTATGCCTTTGAAAGGAGGCAATGTATGGAAATAAAACTTGTAGCCTCGGTCTATAATGTCCAACACCCATTTGTCCTGGGTGACTAAAAGCCAGTTTTGCTTGAAGAGTGCCAACTTTCCTCCCAAAGGAGCTGCCAGACAGGAAGAATCTGGCAGCTGAAAATGCAGGTCATTGGGCCTGTTTACGAAAGGACTGGCCCCTGCCCTCACCTGTAGATTATGCAGGTGAACTCCATGTTCTAGGCCTGAAAGTACTCTGAGCTCTGCCCCTACCACGTCTAGATCTACCTCTAGACTGTGATTCAGAAGAAGGATAAGCCCATCCCTTAGTAGGCCAATTCCTGCTAAACTTAGGAGGCTGTACCTGCAAAAAATCTTTAACAGTCTGCATAGACTTAGCCTTGTCTTCCATTTTCTTCAAGACAGACTCCACAGGAGAACCAAACAAAACTTCAGACTGTAAAGGAGCATCCAAAATTCTAGTTTTAATATGCTCTGACAAATTCTGATCCTTAAGCCAGGCGTGCCTGCGAATAACTGAACCAGTGGCAGCCACCCTGGAAGAAGCCTGTAAAGCATCGAAACCACACTGCAAAGAATGCTTACCCACCTGTTCAGAGGCATGTACCAAATCCTGCAATTCCTTACACTCTATGCCCTCTGCCAAAGCATCCACTTTAGATTTTAGTTGAGTAAGGAGAAAATTTTGATACTTCAACATATGAAACTGGCAATTCAAAGCCCTCATTGCTAAAGTGGAAGAGGTATATACTTTCTTACCCCATCTATCCAGAGCTCTAGCATCTTTATCCATAGGAACTGGGTTCTTTACAACAGAAGCCCTGACACCCTTAGGTCCCTGGCTAATAGTTTCTGGGTCAGCCCTTGGACTCTTATACAGATATTTATGAGCCTCAGGTACTCTGTAATACCTGTCTGGCTTAACTGGCGCAGGAGGCAGAGAGTCTGGATTAAGGGAAGCCTCGGAGAAAACGTCTTGAACAACATCCAAAACAGGAGGTATAGCCAAGGGCCTATGTTGTGGTAAAAACAAAAATTCCCTAAGCCTCTTTTGGGAATCTGAGAAATCCTGACCTTCCCATTTAAAATGCTCCCTCATAGAATGCAGGGTTTCCGAAAAAGAAAAATCCTCTGGAGGAGAAGCAGAAGGAGTGGAATCCTCTGCGTCTGAATCAGAATAAGGAGGAAAATCCTGAATGTCTTCAGCCGAAGACTCTGAGTAATCTGAAGCCTGCTCCAAACTTTCCACCTCTGGCTCCACCCTAGGCCTCTTATCAGGAGGGGGCATAGAACCTCTGATCAAAAAAATTAAATCTTCTGCCATTTTAAGCATGTGTTTTTTAGGCACAGAACCTGCAAAACTAGGACTGACACCCATGGAAGGCAAACCAGGCCTGCCTTTGGAAGGAACCTTAGAGACAGAAGGAGAAGGCCTAACCACCTTAGGCAAGGAAGGGAGAACAGCAACCTGAGAGGCCCCCTCAGCCACATCTTGCAAAATCAAAGCCTCCCCCTGAGACTCAACTGAAACCTCTGCTGGATCCACAGATTCCACCGTAGTTTCTAAAGAACCGGTGTCCGGAACGGACAACTCATCCTGCCTGGACTTTAAAGATTTTTCTTTGCGCTTCTTCGCGGTAGCGGGCGTCGGAGGATCCGATGGCATATTATAATTACACCACTTACCGAAGACAAGCCTAGCGCAGTCTAACCTACGTTTAATGGTGCGCTTATTAAACCTAGCACAAAAGCGACACCCAACTACGTCGTGCTCAGGTCCCAAACAAGGAATACAAAGAGAGTGGTAATCCCTATGCGGTATCTGTTTCCCACAAGAAATACAATTATTCACTTTTTCTGACATCCGGAATTAACTGAAGCAAGAAAAAACAAAAATATTCCCCAACGGGGTACTTAGCCCAACTTGGTTTCGGTCTGAAACTCAGAATACTAAAATTTCAGAACGCCAAACGGCACTTGCACACGCTGCTTCTGCATTGGACCATGCGGCAAAAAAGACTGAGGATATGACGTCGGTCATGCACTTTAATACCCTGATGCTCTGATGTCAGATCTGAGCGCCCATGACCGACGTCAGCCTAATACTTTGGTATTCAGGCCGACCGAGGACAGCGGACTACCCATATGTAAGGACTGCAGCAATGTGAGATGAAGAACATCTCACATATTCTTGTAAGCTCAGTTTGTAAATGTGCACACACTAATATACAAGTCTTGGCCTTTGGATACTCACATCAGTTTAGTGGTAAGAATTCAGCAATACAGAACAAGAAAGCTTAGTCAGGAAGATGTAAATGGTACTCCGGATTTACTTAGAAATCTGGTATGTATATGTATATGATGATAAAAAAAATCTCCAATCTGATAGACAGAAGGTCTTCTGTGTCTTGAGGTAGAAAGTTGCAGCATTTCTCTTAACTTCTTGGATCAAGAATTCTGGGCAAAACCAAACTTAAGTATTAATGTAATTCAATTAAAAGTTAGTAGGTCCACAGTGACAGCATTAGTGTGCATTCTCTGAGCAGTAAAAAGCTCTACTATCTGGCATTGTTGACTGACTATGGCCATTAGTGAGTTATGAGAAAGTCAAACTTGTAGGTGGGATAGGGCAAAAAAAAGGGGAGGGGTGGATCTCTGGAAGGGGGGGGGTGTTGTCATTAAAGCTGAGACATATTTGGGGTACTGTTTAATTTATTGTATGGTAAATGCTACTCCATAAATTGTCACAATCTTTGAATCACTTATGTATTATTCTGCAGCACTTTATTTGGAGCTCTTCATGGAGCAGGAGTCAGGGGTTAGGTCTATATACATTCTGATGACCTGCCCACTTTTCTTGTTAACAACTGGGTGAATAAAGCTGACACCCCATACAACAGTAGTTTAAGCAAAAAACACTAGAGCTTATTTCCCAATTCATATGGCCCTTAGTATCTTGGTGGGATCACAGATTATGAGAGTGTTAACAGTTTTATTGCCTCTGAAGGTATTGGCAAGGTTGGTGGCAGCCATGTCAGCTAGAGAAAGTAGGTGGATGGGTATAAGGGAAAGCTTGATAAGGCAGTAAGCAGCTTTTGCAGTACAGTTTGCTGGGCTAACTGCTGCAATATCTGGCTGAGGCCCAGCAGTGGTCAGTGGGGTGGCGGGGTTGCTGATTGAAACAAGATGAAATGTTTAGTTGAAGGAAATAAGTGTATCTCATCATACATTATTCATGTATTCTATTTGGTTGCATGCAGAAAGGTGATCCTGGAGCATTACATTATGCTACTCAGCTTTAGTAGGTGGGCATTAAGGTCAGATTATGGGGTAAACTAGATAGAATAAAGAACTGGCAGGGTTTAGGCTTAGTCATAAGGTGCAATTAAATGAGGCCTATTTGGCAGGCACAGCAATATTTACTCCATGGGCTGGATCTATAACATGGAAGGAAATGGCTTTGCTGGGCCTATACATGCTAGGAAGAGATATCAATAAATAAATGTGTAGGTCCAGAGTGAGAAAGATGTCATAGGTTTAGGAATATCCTGGTACGGAGTGGGAGAGGACACCACTTATATGGGTATGGTACATCTAGTGCTTACTCAGTGGCCCATGATCAATAGTAATGCATGGAAAGAGTAGCATCAAGTGTAATATAGGGTTTGCAGCAGTACCTTGAAAGGCTAAGCTGGATAATGTTATCCCAATACTCCAGCATTACTCTTTACACAGAGTTCACAATGAAGCCCCTTAACTGAGTTTAAGCCTGAGTAGTTTATAATACGTCAGTTCGAGGAGCAAAATGAAGTGGTGACAAGGGGGTGTTGGAGTGGAGACAAGGGGAGTGTTGGAATGGTGACAAGGAGAATGTTGGATTAGTGACAAGGGAAGTGTTGGAGTGGTGACAAGGGGGTTAGAGTGGTGACAAGGGGGTGTTGGAGTGGTGACAAGGAGAGTGTTGGAGTAGTGACAAGGGAAGTGTTGGAGTGGTGACAAGGGGGTGTTGGATTGGTGACAAGGAGAGTGTTGGAGTGGTGACAGGGGAAGTGTTGGAGTTGTGACAAGGGGGGTGTTGGAGTGGTGACAAGGGAGTGTTGGAGTGGTAACAAGGGAGTGTTGTTTCACTTTCCAGTACAGCTGGTGGCTCAATGTTCTGCTGCAGCTAAGAAGTGTTAACAAGGTTCAGAGGGTATGTACAGTATTTCCTTTATCAATGGTGCATAGATAGTGTTACATTAAGAACAAGATAACATGGATTACTATGCTGTTTGTCATGTGGAATTAGTGATTTATGAATGTACAAGTGCATCAGGTGGCATCAGTTTTTGGGAGCTATTTGAATAGGAAATGGTTTGCAAAGTTCTGATTTAAGGAATGGTAATGAGTACATTCTGGTCTGGCATCTGTCTAGCTGGGGCAGTACACATCAGGGTGAGAGAGTTGTAGGAAAATAGGAAAAGCACAATTTGTTTTGGGGCACAATATGAGAATATTCAGCTAGCCATGTAACCATGTGGGAAGGGGGAGAAGCAACACAGGGCAATTAAAGAAGCTTCAGGGTTTTATTTTATTATATTTTGTTTATATCTGTTTACTGGGGTAGAACAGAACACAAATGACCAGTGGCAGGCCCAGTATGGGTTATGTACTAACAAAACCAAAATTCTACATCAACATGGCATTAACATATAAAATACATGAATATATGAAACTGTACATATACATAGAGGTGAAATATAATATGTGACTACAGGAAACTGCATTAAATGGAGCTTAACATAATTGTTACAGTCAAACAAATGTTTCAGAAGCAAAAAAAAGAAAAAAGAAAAAGAAGAAAAAATGTGTGTGTGTGTGTGTGTGTGTGGGTGTGTGTGTGTGTGTGTGTGCATAAACATTTACAGTAGAAAGGGGGGGGGTAGAGTAGGAAGGAGAAAGGGGACAAAGAAGTGGAGTTAGAGTATATTCTTCAGATGGGGATGAGAGAGGAGTTAAAGAGCAAGCTTGAGAGTAAGGCTTAATTGAAAATAGAACCAATGATGAAGAAGATGAAGATATATATATATATATATATATATATATATATATATATATATATATATATATATATATATATAAAGAGAGAGAGAGAGAGAGAAAAAAGTCAGTTTATGCTGAAATGCAGGCAGCACAACATAACATAACATTTGGAGCACTGCATATTCAGTGAAGAAGAATACTATTGCTGACACACTTTCTCATTTTTAGTGGGACAGGTTCAGGCAATTGGTGCCAGGAGCAGCCCCAAAGCCTTACAAGATTCCACAAAATCTGTGGGACCTGAATTTCACTAAATTCAGCTGCTTTAACTGTGTTTTGCTGTACGTATACAGTGCCTTTTCCTACTTTAATACTGTATTTTGCTTTTGTTGCTATTCTTAGAAGTGTTCAGTTGCATTTATACCACTTCTTTTACTACTGCTTGTTAGTAGCCTGATTACATTGAGAATATTGTTATACCGAATTGCTGCTTTATACTGATTTTTGCTGTTGTGACTGTGATTTTAAGCACTTTAAATTTCATTTCTGTTTTGTAACCTCTGAGCATCAAATTCAAGCCATCCTTGTTGGAGAAGGCCTTTCTGCACCCTTTTGGGAGGAGAATGATGTCTGGGTCCCATCTAATTAAGGGTGGTTGGACTTGAGCTCAGAGAGTGCGTCTTTATTTGCTAGTTTGAGTAAAATGGTTATTACCATCCTCAATTGTTAGTTTGAGTTAAAAGGGGTATTTCTTGTTTTATTTAAGCCACACACCTGCACTTCTTGAGTGTAGCATACCATTGTGCACTGCTTTGTAGTGATAGTTACCATTGGTGGTTATAGTAGCAAATGTTTTTCCATTAGCACTTTGCTTGTGATCCTTCAGAGGTTTTTTGTGGCTCAGCTATACTGTCAGGTAGAACACTAAGCCTAGCCACAGAGGTTCCAACACACTCTCACCCGCCAAGACGGCATTAGCAATTTAACAGCTCATTCCTTCAGATTAGGAGCTGCATCACATGCCCATGTAAAGGGGCATCAGAAATTGAGGTACTGCACTTCGGTCAGAGATCACAAGCTTATAGATGATATGTCAGTCAGATCATGATGACCAATCAGCATTCTCTTTTGCAGGTATCCTAAAGCAGCTGACAGAGGTGTGGATTCTAGGACATTCTTTTGTGTACCATACGTCCAGAAAATTGGATGAATATGGATGAAACCTGTGTTTCAAAGAGGTAGAAATATTGGTTCATTGGCTGGGAAGGAGAGGAATGCAGTGGAGGCACCTGCTGGCAGTTTTAACAGAGTATTCTGAGCCAATACCTGAGATAATGATGTGACAAGTATCCCACTGTTGTATCTCAAAAAACAAAAAAACAAAAAAATATCAAAGCAGTGGAAAGGGTTAGGAAGTTGATCTACAGATTTATTAGGCAACAGGTAAGTGAACTAGTGGGTTGGGCAGTGCACCACACTAATACTGATATTAGTTCACCAGGACTGTACAGAAGTGATGGAGTTCACTTGACACATTCAGGAACAAAGTTATTTATATGAAACCTTAAAGGAATCACAAAGTTGGCGGATGTACTAGGGGAAAAGATGCCTTGTAAGACAAGCCATTTCCTGTGGCTGAAGGGCAAACATGGAAGACTAAAAGTGCAAAACAGTGTGCTTGGCCTGGGGAGGGGTGCAAACTCAGACAGCTTGGCTCTTCTGTATGTTGGCTACCCCATGGTGTAGCAAGCAGGCTTGGAGACACAGCCTGGGTTCCCACAAGTTGCAGATCCCCTTCAGCCACTGGTATTTGGCTGAATGGTGACAGGGGACTATCAGTGTTTGGTTATAGATCCCTTCAGCTATTGTTGTTAGCTGAGCATTTACAGGGACTGCGGTGGTATGTTATGGGCAGGTTGATTTGACTTCCTTCCCAAGTTCTGCCCTTTGTGCACAGCTGAATATTCTTGGTTGTCATTGATTGATCTGATTGGCAGTGACTTCTGATTTGGCATTGATTTGATACATAATTTGATCTGATTGGCATAATAAATACATTTCTTCCAAGCAAATATGTGATGTGATTTGTTAAATGATGTGCATTCTTATTTTCATCCAAAGGTAGTGAGAGCATGTCAAGGAGTTGTAGACACATCTGTACTGCTTTGGTGAAAATAGCATGCATGAGATGGGGGGGGGGGGGTCAGGAAGTCAGGAAGTTGGTTATGTTGTGGGGGAGTTGTGTAAAGGTAGATGGGTAGTTAGAGAAAGTATATAAAAAGCAACAGGTCGACAGGAAAGCTCTCTCTTCAACAGCAGAGCAGGACAGAGCAGAACTCCCACCCTTCCCTGTAAAAGCAGGAAGAGATGTAGATATCACAAGGTGAGAAGTTGTAACTGCTGACTGATATGAGAAGGTAGGTGCTTGCTGACCTATAAGGGTGAACGCACTAGGGGGCAGGAAGGAATTTCCTGTTTTTTCCCAACTTAGTTTTCAGGTTTTTGCCTTCCTCAGCAAGTGATAGGTAGGATAGGTAGGTGTCACAGCCATGAAGGACAGAAGGGCAAACACGGAAGACTAAAACTGCAAAGGAATGTGCATGGCCTAGGGAGGGGTGAAGGCTCAGACAACTTGGCCCTTCAATGGGTGGGCTACCCCATGGTGTAGTGAGCAGGGTGGGGACCACAGCCTAGGGTTCCAGAAGTGGCAGATCCACTTCAGCCACTGGTATCTGGCTAAAGGGTGACAGGGGACTGTCAGTGTTTGGTTGTAGATCCCTTTAGCCATTGGTGTTGGTTGAGTATTTACAGGGACTGCGGTGGTATGTTATGGCATGGTTGATTTGATTTCCTTCCAAGTTCTGCCCTTTACACACATCTGAATATTGTTGGTTGGAATTGACTGGTATGATTGGCACTGAGTTCTGATTTTTCACTGATGTGATACATAATTTGATCTGATTGGCATAATAAACACATGGTTGCAGCCATTTCTTCCAAGCAAATGTGTGGTTTGTTAAATGATGTGAATGCTTATTTTCATCCAAAGGCAATTGAATGATTTGTCCATGTAACCTTTATACCTTCTGCTTTTATAAACAAATAGACACACACACACACATTTGGTATGTATGTACTCATATATCATGGTAATATATATATTCAAGTGTGTGTGTTTGCAGTTTGAGCTTTTTTTTTTATTTGCAGTCATTATAAATATAGACTACATGCAAACAGTGGAGCACACATTACCCATGACAGAGGCTCTTGCGTCACATTCTGAAAGTTTGACAGATTTCTGTCAAAATTATAGAGAATTAGATGAGAAAAGGTGATTTTAAAATGTGACAACACTAAAATGATATGCAAAACACTTTTGATTGCAAGCACCTTAAGGAAATTTGCTGAACACAATTGTCTGAAGGCTGTTTTACAAGATTCTATGTGACATTAAACATGGAGACACATTGATTGTCTATAAATTGAAACATCCTTAGCTAATCATATTAAAAAAAGAAGAAAGATTAATCTCAGATTCATACTGGTGGGTATTATAGTTTCATAGTTTCATAGTATAGTACTAGGCTATCTGCCCTAGGGCATTTATAAGCCTAGCCATAGTGCATGTGGCTTTCGCCACCCCATGTAATGATACAAACATGTACAAATTAAATTTAGTTTACTGTGCCTCTGTCTAGTAATGACACAGAGATGACCCCCGGGGTAAACCTACGATCACCCATCCACTCGTCAAGATTTCTCTTGAAGAGAGTCAGTGAGGGGCTCTGCCTAACATGGACGGGGATCCTGTTCCAGAGTGCGGGAAGCCTCTGTGTTATGAATCTGCCCTTCCAGCATGTCCTATTCATATTTGTGCTGAGGTTTAGATCTTTAGCTCTCGTGGCTCTGATGGATTTGGATTTTTTGAGGTGGAGCATGTCCATTAATTCCGGATTGGACATGGCCTTGTAAGTTAGACACAGATCACCTCTGAGCAGGCGGTATGCTACTGAATAGAGCTGGAGCTTCTTTAGTCTGGCAGCATATGACATATGTTGGAGACCCTTGATCCTCTTGGTGAGGTACTTTTGGGGTCTCTCCAGCTGCTGCAGGTGCCGGGTGAGGTACATACCAAATGGGGCATTGTACTCAATCATAGGTCTGATAAGAGAGGAATATAGGGGTACAATGACATCCTTTGATCTGGATGTGAATCCCTTCATGATAAGGTGGACAAGGTAGAAGGTCTTTCTAACCACTTTGGCGACATGGGTGTCAAATGAGAGGTCACTGTCAACTTGGGTCCCCAGGTCTCTGATTACTTTTTCCGTACTTAATGGGTTACCACCTATGTGGTAATTTGTGGGTACTTTGTTTTTCCCAAAGGGGATGACTATACATTTTTTGGCATTTAGTTTAAGGCCATGACTCTGGCACCAGTCGTCTGTTTCTATAAGGCCCTTCTGAAGGATGCATGTGTCAGCTGGTGTATCGACTATGGCGCCTAGTTTGCAGTCATCTGCGAACTTTGTCAGCCACAACCCCCCTTTGTTTGCCTGCACATCTGAGAAATAAATGCCGAACAAGAGGGGTCCCAAGACAGAGCCCTGTGGGACTCCAGTTGTGACTGGCTTAGAATCTGACATAGCTCCAGCTATTCTGACTTTGTGGGTTCTGTCTTTCAGCCAGTTTGCAACCCATCTTGTGACATACGGGTTTACATTTAAGCTGTTGAGCTTGTCTATGATGCCTGAGTGGGGTATTGTGTCGAAGGCTTTTGCCAGGTCCAGGTAGGCTGTATGAACTGCTTTGCCTTCATCAATGGCTCTAGTGACTGTTTCAAAAAAGTCCACCAGGTTTAAAAGGCAGGATCTGCCTCTTACAAAACCGAACTGGGTAGGGTCAATTGTCTGTAGGTCCCCGATGTCTTTGTTTATGAGTTCCATAATGATCCTTTCCATAGCTTTGCAGATCAGGCTGGTCAAGCTTATGGGGCGGTAGTTTCCAGTAGATACAGCCAATTATCCCTTGTGAGACTCAAACCCAGAGCCTTGTGTTAGTAAGGCAAACACCTTAACCGTTTGGCCACCCTCCCAACCCTGGTGGAGAATGAGGGCAAAGGAGTATGGCACTGAACATTAGTAGGTGCAACAGTCAAGAAATAACAAGTAAAAAGCAGTATATATGTACTTATGGGAATAATAGACAGCAAGTGTATATGTGAGATGTAAGACATTGTCTTCTACACCTGTATATAAGGAGGTAGCCATGATATTCACAAAGCATATTTACAGAGGCCAAGGATTGTATCTGTACCAGACATACATCCCCAGATCTGAAACCACCAGACATGCATCCCCAGATGTGAAACCATCACTCAGGTGTGTGCCATGTCTGTTTGAAGTCTGTTTCATGTTGTTGTCTGAAAGGCGATGCATGCAAGTATGGCTATATAATTATATTAATATATGTATTTATGCTGCCTCACAGCAAGAGGTTCTCTGGTTCAATTCTTGGCTGGGGTGCCTTCTGTGCAGAGTCTGTATGTCTTCCCTGTGGTCGCATGAGTTTTCTCCAGGTGCTCCGGTTTCCTCCCACATGCCGAAGACTCATAGATTCATAGATTAGTACTAGGCTAACTGCCCTGGCGAGCCATTTTAAACCTAGCCAATTATCCCTTGTGAGATTCAAACCCTGCACCTTGTGTTTGTAAGGCAAACACCTTAACCATTAGGCCACCCTCCTAACCCTAAGATTGGGCACTCTAAATTGGTCCAAAGTGTGGGTATGTGCATGTGTGTGCCTTCTGTGGAAGGTTGGGCACTGGGCTGGCAACTTGACACTGTAAAACTCCACTGCCAATTGTTCTGCGGATCATTGTTCCACTGTGGTGACCCCTAACCAGGAAAAGCCGAAAGAAGAAGAAGAAGACTGACAATGGCAACAGGTAAGTTTTAATGACAATAGAAACTTGAATGGCATCATGCAGAAGTTACAGCTGTAAAGCATGAGAACAGCCACTTATCAGGCATTGAAAAATGCTAGAATGATGCCACAAACCAACACAATAGCATTTCAATTATTTATTTGGTAGTGGGTAATGACAATGTGGTAACAGAACTAAACAGATATAAGCTAGAAATAAAAAAAAAGATCCACTACCATGTAAATCTACCATGTACTGCAGTAAGTTATAGCACTGATAGTAGCAGTTAAAGAAATGGGCAGAAAATGACATATGAGCTAGAGGAACAGAAGAATAACTGCACTAATTCTTTCCATATAGATAGTAAATAGTAAGATACGAAATATTTAAAAATACATTTTCTCTAAGAACAGAGGCATAGTTTACATCATGCACAGAGCACTACAGTTCAAATTTTACTTAAAAAATGTTCATATATTTTAAACTGTAGCAAACTACTTGCTAAAAATGTAGTTTAGATCACACATGGAGCATTAAAAGCACTCAGGTTTGACCTCAAATGCAATACTGGCTTTCAAATGAGATCGGAATCGGATGGCTGATTTCGCCCCCTAACAATTTGCATCCAGGGCAATTATCCCCTTTGCCCTGCCCTAGCTACACTACTGTCTGAGGATAAAAAGCATAGGTTAAATTAATGAATAAATGAATAGGAAGAAATGCAGAAGAAGCTATAATGTATTAACATACAACACAACTAGTAAAGGCACTTAAATGAATTCAGATGTGAACACTAAATAACATATTAAATACAAGGAAATGTCAGCTCTGCTATTAGCACTCAGAAGCAGTCAGGTCATAAAATCCCTGAGGCTAGTTTTCTCTGAAAATAAAATTTCACATGTGCACCTACTGACAGATGACATGAGCACAGCTAAAATAGTAGATGGACTCTGGCTAATGGGCTGAAACTTCCTGTAGGCAGCCCTCCCCAGCCATCATACCCACAAAGTTGCTGCATGCTCATTTAGACAAAGGTAAACATTACAAACTGTAAACAAACAGTGGCATTGTACCTTTAAAACTAAGGTTGCTATCAGGACACTCACGTTCTGGGGATCTCCATTCCATCACCAATAGCATAAGGGGTGGGACATGCAAAGTCCTGCTTTCACTGAATTGCCAAGGATTGCCATAAAAACTGCACTTTTTTCTGACTTTTCCTTTGTGATTCAGTTACTTGACCAACTCGAACCTGCATGGAGGGTTGTGCCATATTAGATACGGCTGCTGAAAATTGTGCAGTGATAGCTGCAATTTGTAGCGGGTGCAGTACTCGCATAAGGAGAACCCTAGAAAGCTCTGTGGTTGTAGAAGCACTAATAAACTGCAAGAACATAATAATGCTGTTGCAAGCAAAAGTAATATCAATATTTTTAATAGTTAAAATGTTTTTCCCCATATATTGCCATTTATAGTGCATCTTAATATCAGTAACCATTTTACCTTTTTAAATCTTTTGTAATGCTTAAAATATTTTTTTCCAATATTTAGCTTTTAGATCTAGCATGTCCTTATATCATTAACCCTTGTATCTTTTTAAAGGTTTTACCATGGCTAAAATAGTGTTTTTCTCTTTTTCTATGCTTACCTTTAGGTCATTCTTTAGGCTTGGTGTATACTGATTTGGTAGTTGCAATAACTGTAGTTTTGAATTAAATCATTAATTGCAAAGGGCACAGCACTGACTCATGTTGGTACTTAACATACTATATAACTTGCATTACAACTTGCAGAGAAATACTCTACATGCTAGGTTTTCTACCATACCAGTGTCTAAATAAAATGTGAAGTATTGCACCACTTGTATTAAGGTATTTACTGTTCCGATACTGATACTGATGTTGGTTTATACACTTTGTAAGTAGATTTGATAGGGGACTGTGGTGGGGGGGCTACTAAGGGTGTGAAATTCTACATCTGCTACACCTAGGTACTTGAACAACATGTATTGTTGGAATGATAGACTTGTTTATGTACTGGATTTACTTATTTATTTATTTATTATTTATACTTAGTGGTTGAGCATTTCAAGATGTTCTGTTTACTTTATTGTTTCAAATACAAGTTGTCTGTGTATTTAGGCTGTTATTGGTGTAAGCTTCTACAGCTCCTGTGGCTATAACCATTTAGTAGCATCTTTTTTACCACTCTTAAAAGCTGTGGAATGTTACATGTCTAACAGCATAAACACATCCATTTCTCAATATTATCTGCACAATGTAGTTAGAAAGTATAACAATGCATTGGGCTATATGAATGTTAGCAATATGTGCATAAGTGTTTTTCCAATAAGGCTTAATTTTTCACTGTCACAGGTACTTTTTAAATTGTTTGTGAGAGGGATTTCAGTATGGTGTTAATGTATAACAGCACACTTTCATTAACTTTAACATCTCCTTCACCACTCTGATGGAGCTTAGCCCATGGCTGTAATTTGGCTCCTAGGAAACAACAAAGTATAAAGAGTTCTTGTCTTCTCTTTGTCGATTATGTAAAACTGTACAACTCATCAGATGAGGAACTGAAAGCACAGCTTCAGGTTGTCAAATATTTTCAGATGATACTGGAATGTCATTTGGTCTTGATAAATGTGCAAAAAGCAACCTTTAAAACAAGAACACTGCAGCACCAGGAAAACATCAGTTTGGGGCAAGAATGTGATATAAAAGAACTTGTGCAAAAGGAAGTGTATAAATACTTGGGAACTGACGAAGTATCAGCAATAAAACATGAACAAATGTGAATAAAACTTAGTAAGGAATACTTTACAAGACTTAAATTAATCCTGAGAACAGTGTTGACATCTAGGAACAAAATCCAAGCTATAAACCAATTTGCTCTTCCTATCCCAACTTGCAGTTTTGGAGTGACTGATTGGCCCCAAAACGTGTTGCATAGATTAGATATTAAAACAAGAAGGATGCTTCATGCTTACCAAATGATCTATAAAAATTAGTGCATGCCAACATTATATATTCCCCATTCCGTAGGAGGGATGGGTCTCCTTGAAATTGATTACATGTATAGATCTGCAATCGTGGGACTTCACACATATTTGCTGACCTCACAAGACCCACACATATTGAAAGTGTTGAAACATGAGGAGAATAAATCTAAGTTGACTTCTCTGCTTAACCTAGCAGAAGCATATCGACATCAAGCAGGAATGGAAATCAAACCAGAAGTAGAGAAAAATCAGGCAGCAACTGAATGTGCCAAAAACAAAAGAAAGAATATAAGGTGAAGGACCAGATGAAAAGGCAAAAAATGTGGAAAACGCATAAATATAGTTGCAAGTATAAAAAACTTCTGGAAGAACCTCATGTTGATCAGGAATGAATGCAGGAGTGGTTAGGGAGAGGTGAATTTAAACCAAGAGATGAAAGGTTAATATCGGCGGCCCAAGATAGTGGGCTACGTACATACTGGTTTACAAAGGCCATTGCACTTGTGGGAGAAACAGACAAATGTAGGTTTTGTAAAACCGAATTGGAAGCAGTTGCAAACCTCATTGCTGACTGCGACATACTAATGGCAGAAGGACTGTATACTGAAAGGCATAATAATGTGGCAAAACTGTTGCACTGGGGATTGTGCAAACATTATGGTATTGAAGTGGCTGAAAAACACTGGAAACATGAGCCACAAAGCATCATAGAAAATGATGAAGTCTACATCACATGGGATCATCCATTACCAACAGTTCAAAAGATAGATATAGTGGTCCAAGAAAAGAAGACAAAAATAGCACTGATAATTCAAATCACCACACCCAGTGACTACAGTGTCCTGCGTACAGAGAGACACAAAGTTATAAAATATCAGGATTTGCAAGCAGAAATGAGAGCAATGAGGAAGAAGGATACCCAGATAGTTCCAATAGTAGTAGGAACAACTGGTCTTATAAAAAAAGAGTCTACAATCATATTTAGATATGTTACCAATACATGTAACTCCATATGAACTGCAGAAGAAGTAATTACTGGGCACGTTGCAGGTGCTGCGAAGAGCACTTTTGGCTGACATCAAAGAGTGAAACAATAATAATTTCATGAACTTTAATTGTACTTTGACTTAGGAATGGGGTCCATACCCATCATGGTATTTGAAACCCAAAAGATTTGGAGAAATTAAAAATGGACATGTAATATGCTTGACCAAAGCCACAGTGATGTCATATACTGGCTGCACCCCATGTCATAGTTTGGACCACTGAAAAGGTGGGAACTCTGTTTAAAACATCTCTCCTCATACTCCAACGTCAGAGTCCAATTTAAAGCTTATCTGCTGAACCATTGCCAGTGTAAATGGCTAACATCAGGCCATACCACTTAACTCCACCTCCTGCTAATCATTCCTCCTTCCAATTCCTTGTCGGTCTAATCACACTGTTCACAGTTTGGGTATAATTCCCTCCGCGTGTGTGTGTGTGTGTATGTGTGTGTGTGTGTGTGTGTGTGTGTGTGTGTGTGTGTGTGTGTGTGTGTGTGTGTGTGTGTGTGTGTGCATATATGTGTGTATGTGTGTGCAGACATGCACACACACACATATGTGTGCATATATACAGTATATATAGATATAAAGATACAGATATAGATATCTATCTAGTTATATATATATATGTGTGTGTGTGTGTGTGTGTGTATGTGTGTATATGTGTGTGCAGACATGCACACACACATATATGCATGCATATATACAGTACATATAGATATAGATAAAGATATATAGGTATAGATATCTATATAGCTATATATATATATATATATATATATATATATATATATATACATATATATATATATATATATATATATATATATATATATATACATATATATATATATATATATATATATATATTTATATATCCTTCTCTTTCTTTTATTTGATATTCTCCTCTTATGCTTATGAACTTCTGTTGTTAAAAGCTGCATTGTAACTTGTAACCTATATTACATACACTGTTTATGCACTTTATTTAGACTATTTGCATAATTTGTGTCTAATGTGTTGTAACCTGTTTGTGAATTGTCTCTGTACAGAGCCCTGCTCCACTGAACAAATAAATAAATGCACACCTCCTTGTGCTTTATTGCATCGTATAAAATACTTCCATTGATATGATCCAGGGCTTATCTAAATCCTCTACTGGTTTGTGATTGACTGTGTAGCGGTGTGGTAAGAGAAGTTTATTTGAATTTATATTTTATTTTTTACCACTGCTTTTCACTATTTGTAGAAGGAAAGGATAGCTTGTAGACAGGAAGATTTACTTTGATTCATATTTTATTGTTTTACCTTTAAGTTTCACTGTTAGTTTTTAGAAAATGATAGGTTTTCCACAGGAAAACTCTAACCACCCCAAGGGGCCTAGTCAGCTAAAAGTTCACACTGACCACAGACAGGACAGTCCAGAGCTTAACTAAACAATCTTGCCTTGGTTTATGATTGATTGTGGAGTTGCCTGGTAAGAGAAATTATAGCTGAGTCCTTAGGTTCAATATGAGTGGTACCGTCAACTACTAGTTCAGCAGAAAGACGGGCCTTCCCTTTTAGATTTCAGACATAGCTAAAGAATGCTTTGTGATTTTCCTTGGCTAGGGATGCTCATTTAGTTTTGTAATTAGCTTTAGAGGACTTTACAAAATGTCTAATCTGCTTGTTTTTGCTTTGAAGGGAGTCCTTCCTCTGCTGGGACCATTCCCTCTTGTTTTTTGATAGCAGTTTCATTCTTTTGTTGTATAACCTATTTATGCTGGATGTCCACCAGGGTGGCTTATTTTTTGTGAGGATCTTGATTTGATCTGTTCTGATATGGCTGAGTCTTTACATTTATATAGGTGTTTATACAGGACTCAGTAGCAGTAGTTGTACAACAGCAAAGCAAAGGCATCCCCTCCCACTCAGTATTAACACAGTCAAGGGTAAATCATACAGGAGAAAGATTATGGAAAGAAAAGAGTCCAAAACCTTCAAATAAAAACAAAACCTTACTCCCACTCCTCATAACTCACAGTTAAAGAAGATGTGGCTTTGGATTAAAGAACTATGGAACCACAAGGTATGCATATACAGTCTCATTAACTATAGACAAAGTCAGTCTCAGGGAAATGTCCATAAGTTTCATTGTAGAGTGGCTTCCCACAGACGTACTGTACCCAGTCAGCCTGTTCATACCATGGGCTGGGAGCATGACTTTCCCAGACTTTTAGAGAGCCTTACAGACAATTCATTCCTGCCTGGAAAACCCTATTGGCTCAAACATAAGGTGGTAGAGAGCATCCTACCCCTCTCTGGTTGTGCACCCCTCCACTTGGTAGCACTTTGAGGTCTACTTTCTGCACTATGGCAGCACATGTTCTACTGGCTTATGTTCCATGGGTATTATATCTACTGCACCTACTAGGTGTTAACCAAGTGTTGAGCCAGAACCACTTCCTTCCATCATACTGGTCAGGATGACAGTGGTCACTCAGAAACATCCCGCAGTGCCAGCTTCGAGCAGCTAATCAAACTTGGGTTAACAGTTGCATTTACAAATCCTTGTATTTATGGCACATATTTGTGTCCCTTTGTACAGAAAGCAACTTATAAAAACAAATTTAGATGACTGAAATTTTTTGAAGCCATTACCCACCATATGGGTTGTGTAATGCTGTATCGACCATAAGAAATGTTGCTCTGTCAACAGCCCACATAAGTAGCACTGTTATGTTCAGCACACCAGACAACACACCAACATCATACACAACTTCCTGAACCAAATCATACTTATCAGGTGTTCACATCCAGTACAGTTTACTGGTACAGTTATGTAATTAGTTGCTGAAGTCTATGAAGATTGCATTGTTTCATCATTTCAGTCACAAACCTATGATGAGTTACAGAACAAATCTCATCATAAATCAACTCCAGAATCAACCAGACACTATTCCCGTAGTGCTCCGTGGGAATATGCTTGTCAATGTGAGATAACATGCAGCTTTAGGAAAACATACACAGTCTCACACACACACAAGCACATAGACAGCCACATACCCACAGGCACACACACGCACACACACACACACACACACACACACACACACACACACACACACACACACACACACACACACACACACACACACAGAGAAACACACATGCACACACTTTGCACTACAACTGACTTTCCAGTGCCTTCCATTATGACTTGTAAAGTTACAGGTACGTGAGGTTTCATGCTCTCATTATGTTGCCTGCACAAACAATGTGAAATAAGGCATTTTTCTGCAGGAAAGACTTGTCCTCTCTTACAAACAACACCCCGCCCCCAGTGGGATAACAAAGCATACACAATCATTAAACTTATATACATCATTGCCATGGTTGCACAAGCAAGAATGGGGAATCTCTCCCAAAAAAGAGAACCCTGTCAGTGCAAACCCACACAAGCAATGATTTGCTATGGAAAACAATTGGGTAGTTCAAGTCGTACATGATGAAATGACACATCATCCAGCAATAAGCTAGACAGAGTGTAGGGTAACCCTTTCTAATGAACCTTTGACATTTATTTTGCAACAGGTTGCATACAAATAGCTTCCATCACTTCAAATGTTTTAAGCAGGGGGAAACAACATTCAAGAGACTTGAATTTGTTTGTCTATCTTTTGCAAATATCAGCATATCAGTGATTTTTTTTTAACTTTCAAAAACATCACTTTAATACATTCATATACATGGCACAATGCAGTTCTCTTCAAACCCATTTTATGGCCTATACACAAAAAGCACACCAGCAGTAAGGTTCTTATATGTTCCAAATCCAAATGACCACATGAAAAACTGGCAAAGGATTGGAAAGAGCATAAAAAACTTTTGTTTAATAGTCTTATCAATGCAAGAGTGGCGTAAACTTCTATTTTAAATTCCACAGTAAAGTTTTTACTGCTCCCAAGGTAAGTAAAACCATTTAGACCTTAGGCCTTTACTTGCTTGTATGTGTGTGTGTGTGTGTGTGTGTGTGTGTGTGTGTGTGTGTGCGTGTGTTTGTGTGTGTGTGTGTCTACATTAAGAATGTCTTATTACTTTTCCTTCATAAACTTAATATCCACGTTTGCTCCCTTCTCCTCTTTTCCCTTCTTTATTCTGTTCTTCCTCTGCTTTTTTTCTTTCTCTGATGTGGGGTAGACAAATCTCATTTCCAACAAAAATGTATCGAACAAACTTTATTCTAACTTTCCATCTTCACCAGTCTGGTAGAAAGGTATTTCCAAAAGTTTCAGTCACAGGAAAACAAACTCATTCTTGACTACTTTAAAAAATTCATGCATTAATTCAATGCATGTTTAATACATTCATCAGATTTGACAAATGATAGATTAGTGAGGACATTCAATGCTATCAGCAAAGTTTGTTAAAAACACAGGTAAAATACAATATATGTTTACCTGATTTGTTGTGTATTTCTTCCCTGCTATCTTGTCCAGATCTGCTATCAAACTAACGCAGTTTGTAGTATAGAATGTTTGACATCACAATGACATAGCATCATCTATGACATCTTTAAATGCTGACATCTGCCCTACAGCCCCTTCCCCCAAACTATGATTGGCAACCAGCTGCAAGCTCTAGCAAAGAAATGTACTGAGGTATTGTGCTTTCCAAGATAAAATCTAAGTCTGCAAAACACTGATTGTAGTTTCCTTTATATATGCTGCTGATTTTCCCTTTCTCTGTCTTCATTTTTTTAAAGAAAGTAAACAATGTGATCAATATTAGGACACATTTATTTCACTTCAAAAACTGCATCCCATACCTCTCAACTGCCCCTGATTTTGCAGAATGCTCCTGATTTTGCTTCATATTTTTTGCAATATCCCACATACAACTTGTAATTGTCTGGTAAATTAGTCAGGATTACAATCAGTCAATAATGCCAGGCATTTGAATTTCATGTTTTTATTGTTTAGAAAATGTATGCCGTTGACAAACTTTTTGGTGTAATTACATTTTACGTTTATCAGAGTAATGTTATGAAACCTTCCCCAGTTAGTGGCCTTTATCTGCACATTAGTTTTGCCCTCGTCCAGTATTATTGTACAAAGAAGTTGAGTGGTATTCTATAACTTGCTTCCTTAAAAAAAAGAGTCCTAATCTATACTACTTCATGTGTTACTTGACCTAAAAGATAAATAAATAAATAAAACACATTTTGTACCTGCTAGTAATTAAGTCATCCACAGAAGGACTCAGACAGAGACTATTAGTACACTACAAGAAGGTATCTTACAAAAGTGTTGAGGGAGAGCCACTCCCCCCATGCCCCAGATGTGGTAGCCGGCAGTTGGCACTCAGTACTATCCTCAGCTGCCAGCCCTGTCATTCACCTGAGCAGCTAATTAAACTGGGGTCAACAATGGCACCTATAAGTTCTTCTACTCATAGAAACTATTGTGTCTGTTTGTAGAAAACAGTTGAATCACATATCCTGACCTACATAATTGAAAATTTTAGATGCTTCTACCCATCCTTTGAGTTGTGTAACACTGTATCGACCAGAATAAATGTTGTTGTGTTAGCTCACACACATTGTACTGTTATGCTCAGTACAACAGATAGCACACCGACATCATACAAAACTTTCTGAACCAAATCACACTCATCAGGTATTCACATCTAGTGCAGTTTACTGACACAGTTATCTTAACAGTGGCTGAGGTGTATAAATATGGTACAGTATCATCCTTTCAGTCACAAAATCATGATAAGTTTCAGAAAAAAAAATCCCATAAAGTACTTCTGAAATTGGCCAGCCATGTTAAATTGTGAAACTGGTTAGTAGTACTGCTTGGGTATTATTTACTACTGCTCTGTAATGTGTGATAACATGTAGGTTTAGGAAAGCAAACATGCACACCTACACCCCCCCCCCCACACACACACACAGACACATGTCTCACTACAACTGACTTTCCAATATCTTACATTATGACTTGTCAAGTTACAACTACTTGAGGTTACATTTTGTCATTACCCTGACTACATACCCAACACAAGAATAAAGCATTTTTTGCAGGAGATTGTTGTCCCCTTCTGCAACCCCACAAGTGGGCAGTAAGGCACACACAAGCACAATGTGTATATAAATCAACTTCATGGTTGCATAAACATGAAGACAGGAAATCTCCTAAAATAAAGAGATAATTATCAGAGCAAAACCTCAACAGCAGTGGTTTCCAACGAAAAGCAGCAGTCAGGAAGGTTAGTGTCATCAAGTTGTACATGACCAAATGGCACATCTCCAACTATAAGCAACACAAGGTATATGGAAGTAAGTTCCAGTGAATCTCTGGTATTTATTTTACAAGTTACATGCAAATGGCTTCAATCACTTGAAATACATTAAGCAGTGGGACATAACACCCTGACGACATGAATGTCTGTCTAACTTTTTAAAATGCAAGTATGCTGATGAGGTTATTCATTTTATTTTGAATTTGCCAAAAAATAACATTTATATATATATATATATATATATATATATATATATATATAGAGAGAGAGAGAGAGAGAGAGTACCATGTATATTTTACTTTAATATAAACATAGTACAATACAGTTGTCTTCAAACTCCATTTGTAGCATATAGGTAAAATGTAAAGATGCAACAATGTAATAGAAGTTCATGAGGAAATATATTTTGATATAAGCATCAGCAATGAGGTTCCTTTACCATTTGCCTTTCTACAACCAAATCTTGTGTATAACTCAGACTGGCTAGACCATATCAATGTAAGGATGGTATAACCTAATATTTTAAATTCGCCTGTAAAGTTCTTACTGCTCCCAAGACAAGTAAGGCACTTAAACCTTGGGCCTTTGTGTGTGTGTGTGTGTGTGTGTGTGTGCGTGTGTGCGTGCATGCGTGCATGTGTGTGTGTGTGTGTGTGTGTGTGTGTGTGTGTGTGTGTGTGTGTGTGTGTGTGTGTGTGTGTGAGTGTGTGTGTGTGTGTGTGTGTGTCTGTGTGCGTGCGTGTATATTTGCGTGAGTGTGGATATTAAGAATATCTTCTATTACTTCAGTTCTTCTTAAGCTTCATATCCACTTCCACTTCCACTCCCGTCTCCTTTTAAAGTGTTCCCTTCTTTATTATGCTCTTGTCTTTTTCCCCCTTCTTCCTCTGCTATGCTGTAAACAGCCCCCATTTCCACCAATACTTTGTTGAAACACACTTTATTCTAACTTCCATGTTCAGCAGTCTGGTACAATGTTTCCATGAGTATCATGGGCTACTTTCAAAAATACTGCTTGTTTAATACACAAGCAGTGATTCATCACATTTAGCTAATGAAACAGATTAGTGAGAATAGATACTATCAATACATTTTGGTTATAATATAAGTAAAATATAATATGTATTTACCTGACTTGCTGTGTAATTCTGACCTGCTGTCTTGTTAAAAACATACTCCAAACTAACTTGTCTCACTGCTATAGAATGCTTGACATCACAATGATGCAGCACCTTCTATGACATCTACCATGCAGCCCCTCCCACAATTATGATGAGCAACCAGCTGCATGCAGTAGCAACTAAATGTACTGAGGCATTGTGCTTCCCAGGTTGAAAATGAAATGTGCAGAACACTCCCTGTAGCTTCCTTTTCATTTGCTGCTGACTTTCTCTTTTATTTCAAAACAAAATTCATTATGTGATCAGTATTAGCACACATCGCTTTCACTCCAAAAACATTCATCACTGTATCCTATACATCTCAACTGTTCCAGATTTTGCAGAATGCCCCAATTTTGCCTCATATTTTTGCTATGTACTGCATACAATTTTTGATTTTTCTGATTACAGTCAGTTAGTAATGCCAGACATTAGAAGTTCATGCTTCCTAATTTTTAGAAAATGTATGTTGATGACACACTTATGGTTATAAGAACATGGAGAACATCGATATTTGTGCAGTACCTGAGGCCTGGTTCAGGGCTTAAGACAGCACCCCAGCGATTCTAGGATACAACTCATACCACACATTTCAGCCACAAAACCTGGACCGAAACACCAAGGGAGAAGGCATATCCATATTCATCAAGGATAACCACACCTACAGACTAGTTGCAAAGTATGATGCCTCAGAGATCATCCAAGTGCAACTGACAATGGGAAAAACTGCAATCCAGATTGTAGCTTGCTACAGATCACCATCCCTGCCCCAAGACCCCCACTCCTCATTCCCAGAGGTACTGAAAAACAGGAGGGTCCAACCAAACACCCTAATACTGGGTGATTTCAATTACCCAAACATCAACTGGGAAAACTACTCAAGCACTAATACCTTTGCTCAGTGCTTCCTGAAATATATTAACTCAAATGCCCTGGACCAGCTTATCAACACCCCTACAAGGGACAACAATATGCTGGATCTGGTCATCATCAGCATGGGGGACAAGTGCTCCACACCTGAGGTAAATCCCTTGTTGGTTAGATCAGACCATAAACTCATCAACTTCAATATCCACATACCACCCTCTCTCCCCACAAGGAAACCACAGTGAAAAACTTCTCCAAAGCAAACTTTATGCTGCTTAAAACAGAGGTGGCAAACTTCATCACCCCCATGCAGAATGACAACTTGTTCGAATCTGCTGTAGCCTACACAAAAGCACTCTGCAAGCACTTACATGAGTGCATAGGCCATGCTATTCTGAACAAAACCAAGACCAATTCCTCCAAAAAAAGGAAACCAGTCTGGTGGACCCCGGCCATTAACAAGCTCTATAATAGAAGGAAGAAATTATCACAAAAAAAGTAAAAACCCAAGAATGGAGGAGCACCCTGACCAACCATAGCAAAAATCTAAGATCCCTTATAAAAATCCTCAAAGGCGAGCTTTGAAAGAAAAATCGCAATGGACACCAGCGACAACCAGAAAGCATTTTTTGGCTATGGCAAGAACCTAAATGGCAACTCTCAGATCTGCTCTGAGCTACAGCATAACGGTTCAAAATTCACAGAGCCAACTGATATCGCCAATATACTGGCAGATAGGTTTAGTGCAAACTTTACCCCACCCTCACCCCCTAAAGGGCCATATCTATACCAGAAGAGTGCGCTGCACCCATAATCATAGACACCCAGGTGGAAATGGCACTTTCTAAAGCAAAGAACACAGCATCCTTGGGGCCAGAAAGCATCCCAGGCTGTGTGATACATGAACTCTAAAATGAATTAATCCCTCACCTGAATACCATATTCAACCATAGCCTCTCCTCAGGCTACATGCCCACTAAGTGGTGCACAGCAACGGTTGTTCCACTTCACAAAGAAGGAGCCACTACTGACCCTGGGAACTATTGCCCCATGAGCCTGACAAGCCTTGTCTGTAAGGTCATGGAGTGCATCATCATCATGGAACTTATAAACAACAACATTGGGAACCTACAAACCCTAGACCCTACCCAGTTTGGTTTCGTAAAGGGCAGGTCATGTCTCCTAAACCTAGTTGACTTTTTTGAGACGGTCACCAAAACAATTGATGAGGGAAAGTTGGTCCACATGGCATACCTTGTCCTTGCAAAAGCCTTTGATACTATTCCCCACTCGGGTATTATAGACAAACTCACTAACCTAAACATAAACCCCTACATCACAAGATGGGTTGCTAACTGGCTCACAGACAGAACCCATACAGTGAAAATAGGAGGTGCTAGGTCCAACTCCAAACCTGTGACAAGTGGAGTACCCCAGGCCTCGGTCTTGGGACCTCTCCTGTTTGGTATTTACTTCTCTGAGGTACAAGCAAACACAGAGGGACTATGGCTAACAAAGTTTGCAGATGACTGCAAACTGGGCGCCATAATTGAGGCTCCTGCTGAAGTAGATATCCTTCAAAAGGGGCTCACTGAAACAAATACATGGTGCCAAAATCATGGCCTCAAGCTAAATGCCAAAAAGTGCATTGTTATCCCCTTCTGGAAAAACCAAGTACATACAAATTACCACATAGGTGGTAGCTCGCTTAACACAGAGAGTGTAGTAAGAGATCTAGGGACCCAGGTGGATAGTAACTTCTCCTTCGATAACCACATCGCTAAAGTGGTTAGAAAATCCTTCTACATGGCCCACCTTATCACAAAGGGGTTTGCATCTAGAAAAAGGGAAGTTACTGTCCCCCTCTACTCATCACTCATTAGACCCATTATTGAGTGCAATGCCTCATTCAGGATGTACCTTACTAGACACCTGCAACAACCGGAGAAGCCTCAAAAATACCTCACCAAGAGGATAACGGGCCTAAAACATATGCCCTATGACACCAGGTTAAAAAAACTTCAACTGTACTCGGTTGCATACTGGTTGCTCAGAGGTGATCGCTGCCTGACATACAAGGCTATGTCTAACCCCGAATTGTTGGAAATGCTCCACCTAAGAAAAACCCAACCTACCCGAGCTACACGCTCTAGGGACCTAAACCTGACCTCAACAATAAATAGGACTTGTTGGAGGGACAGATTTGTGTCCCAGAGACTTCCCTTGCTCTGGAATAAGGTCCCCATTTATGTGAGGCAGAGCGCCTCATTAGCGCTCTTCAAGAAGAATCTTGATGAGTGGATGGGGAACAGGAAATTCACCCCTGGAATCACTTTTGTGGCTCTGCTCGACAGAGGCACAGGTAACTAAACCACCTGGGAGGCACAATCCGAAACAGTTTGGCTAGGCTTAATTATGCCCTAGGGCCAATAGCCTAGTACCTACCTATTAACCAATGAACATAATAACTGAATGAGTGACATTTAAAGATTGTCACTGATTTTGGGCCTTTATCCCATCATTAGATTTGCCCTTGTCCAGAAAACCTTGAGCAAGGGAGTTGAGTGGTATGCTGTAGACTTGGCTCTTCAAAGAAAAGCCCTTTTATGTACTAATTCATGCATCATTAGAAATAAAAAAAAGAAGTAAAATAAAAAAGAGATGCCACACTGTAAATATTGCATCAGCTAGCATAACTCACACAGAGACTATTAGTACAGTACAGTACAAGAAGGTATCTTAAACAAAGTGTTGACCAAGAGCAACTCTTCCCTTACCTTAGGATGTGGAAGCCGGCAGTGGGCACTCAGTACCATCCGCCAGTGCCAGTCTTGTCATTCTCCTGAACAGCTAATCAAATTGGGTTAACAATAGCACTTATAAATTCTTCTACTCAGAGCAAACATTGGTGTCTGTTTGCAGAGAACAGCAAAATCATAAATCCTGGCCTACATGATTAAAATTTTTAGAAGCCACTACCCACCATCTGAGTTGTGTAATGCTGTGTCTACCATAAGAAATGTCGCTCCATCAACTGCCCACATATGTTTTACTATCATGTTCAACACAACAGACATCTTACACACACACACACACACACACACACACACACACACACACACACACACACACACACACACACACGTGTGAACATGAACATGTACAAACACATCTTAACTACAACTGATTCTACAATAACTTCCTCTGTGAATCATCAAGTTATGCCTGGATAAGGTTATATCAAGTCATAGCCTTGTTTGGATGAAAAGCACATAATAAAGATCCCCTTATATTCATCATTTCCATGGCTGTACAAACATGAAGAATGGGAAAATATTTCAAAATAGAGAGATCATTGTCAGTGCAAACTGACACATGTAGGGATTTGCTATGGAAAACAGCAATTGGGAAGTTCTGCTTCACCGAGATGTACATAACTAAAAATGGTACTTCATCCAGTTTAAGCTAGACAAGGTGCAGGGAATCCATTTCCAGTGAACCACTGGCATGTATTTTATAGGAGGTTACATGCAAATAACTTACTAGAGAGATAACTGGAAGAGATATTAGGTGGGAGGAGTATGTCACAAGAGGTAGAAATGGAGATCTCAGGATGATGGGTGTCATCTCTCAAACTGTGTCAGTTTCCTTTGATAACTGGGTGGGGTGCCATATATGTGACTGTCACCTGGGGCTAGTCTACTGGCTTACTGCACTAAAACTTGGTTTACCCCCTGTAAAGGATGGTATGTGACCATGGGACTAATCACAGTTTGCTGTGAGGAAAAGGTTAGTTTGCTTTTTATTTCTTCTGTCTTGTATTACTTTAGTGCCTTTTTCTATTTTGTATACTGTGATTTGTTTTCTTTACACTATGCTTTAGTTGTATTCTGCTTTTAACTGCATATTAAAATTTTAAAAGAGACCACAGCTCTGTCTCTTGTAAGTCAGACAGAAAGCTTTCCCATGCTCCAACCCTGTTACTGTTGTGTTCTTAAACACCGCTGTTTTTCTAGTTGACTGCCCCTTATGCTAATTTGACCATATATCTTATTTCCTCTCTGCTTTTACTGGCTGGTGTGAGTAAGCACAAAATTATCATTTTGTGAAATCACTCCCCTTCAATTATTTAAATTTATTGGCCATCCTACTGTATTCCATAGTACCAGAATAAAAAAGTCCCACCCCCTTTCAATCTATCTTGCTCTTTTAAAATAGTGTCTCTCCACTAAATCTTAACTTTTTAGACAGGTAAAACATAAGTTACCCACATTCATAGCTAACTGCTTAGTGCACACTGCAGTGTTTAGGATAAAACACTTTTTCATCTTACCTTTAAGCATCTATTGCAAGACCATCAGTTATTGGAGAGCCCACACTCTGCCTCTCAGTAGTCATCATGGGATAAGTGCTTCTGCTCTCTCCTGGTGAGAGAAGGAGTACAGTTACATTATTTCCTGGAGACTGCTGATCACCAGATAGCCTAAAAACTGCTTTATAGGTGACAGTTTGGAATCTGTGATTATTTTCTGATCCTGGTGAGAGTAGGAGCAGAGTGCACTGATTCCTGACTCTTTATGGTTGGAGACTGAGTGTCTGTGCTTAATGTACCTGATTGGTCTGGTTGTTATTCGAGGCATCTACCAGAAAAAGGCTACAAGCCTACAGACCCTTGCATCATCTGGGACATGACTGTGGATCACAAAATAGGCTGTGGCCTGCTTCTCTTCTTGGGATTGGTGCTAATATTTTGCTTCTGGTGAGAGAAGTAAAGGAGTATTGTATTCCAACAGAGTGAAGCTGTGGTGAGACCAGCATTAGTAATAGCCATTCATGCGACTCCCCTCTTTTTATCATTCTTGACAAGCTAATTCTTTGTTTTCAATAAGTACTGCTTGATTTCTTTCTAACTTCAGAATACCTTCCTAAATACTTCATCCTTAAGTTTTCAGGGCCTACGTATTAATTTCCTCTCAAGTGTTTGGCAGTGCCCTGTACAGACTCAGACAACTTGAGTGAAATTTTTCCTGTAAAAGCACCTAGTTGCACACATGACAACTAGTTTGCAGTGACAAGCCCTGTCCACATAGTTGCAAACTGGATACTCATGACATTGACTGAAATTCTCACTCCAACATTCTAATCAATAAAAAGGGTCTGTTGCCATGGATATGAACTTTCCTACTGTCTCCGCTACTGGCTTGGTGGATATGGGCATCCTGAGGCAATGTAAAAATTACCTCATGTTTACTGTCAACCAGTTAATTCTCAAACAAACTGATACAGTATGTGAGACATATTTACACAACATCACTGGAGACAAAGCTCTTGCATAAAAGTACTCCTAATGTCAATAAGGTTGTCAGTAGTACACATGTTGCACCCATCACACACAATTCAAACCAGACATACAGACCCACATATACTGAGGCACTTACATGTAATCTTCCTAAACCACAAAGACCTCCTAGACAAAGTACACATAAGACATACCCTCATCAGCCACAAACACACTCTTTCAAAACAACACCCACATCAACAGCTACATCTCATGGATCCTATCCAGCCTGAAATACGTATTCTGAGATCTCTATGATGACTCTCTTCATATAGTCTAGGAAGGTATGTATCATGTCATTTATTTCCCGCACGGACAATGACTGAGTCATATTGGTAATTGTGATCCAATGACCTGAGCGCATGCATAATGTGGTGGATTTTAGCCCCTGATAAGCAACTAACCGTAACTTTCTCCTTACTCAGCCTGGTGAGAGGTACATCAGTGTGTCTCACAATGGAGTCTCCAATTACTAGAATGTTGAATTCTGTGGTGACTTGCCTTATGGCCTTAGAGGATGATGCTACAATACAAACAAAAGATGACTGACTTTAATAATTGACTTAGTTTCTGGTGTCATTCTAAAGGATGCAATATTTGTCAGCATGGAAGGAGATGGTCTGCACCTCTCCCCTCTAGGCTTTTGAATATTAGCTAAAACATTGTCTTCCCCCATAGTGCCTTTTTTTGGCAATGTCAAACTGAAAGTACTTCCGACATAGCAAATCAAAACCAAGAAAATCTAAAGTATTACTGCTCAATGCTGGGAGCTTAAACAAAAAAATCCACTCCCTGGAAGCTCTCTTTACCCTAGAGAATGCTGATGTCTGTGTGGTCTCTGAGACATGGTTTACAGCTGTGGACAGCACACCAACAGTGCAGGGTTATAATGTCTTCCCCACATTTAGACCAGCTACTTCACAGGCAGGGACTAAAGGTTGAGGTGTCTCTGTTTACATCAAAAATAAATATACTTCAAGGCGGTCAAACAGGACAATACACTTGAGCTGCTCCATGTTCAGCTCACCATAGGTAAAATCCAATCCCACTTCCTTGCAAGCTATAGATCGCCCTCTATGACCCAGGAAACCCATACCATGTATTTAAACTTATTAGAAACAGTAACCATCCAACCCAATATCATATTCATGGGTTGCATTAATTACCCCACTATTAACTGGGAATCTTATACAACATGAAACTTGCGTGCACAGAGATTCCTGGATTTTGTAAACACATACTCCCTGGACCAGATAGTCAATAGACCAACCAGGGGTCCAGCCATACTGGATCTGGTCCTCACTAATATGGGAGAGTGCTGAACACCCCTACTATAATGTCTTCCTTGGTAAGGTCAGACCGCAAAATGGTCTCCTTTGAAGTGAAAATAAAACCTGGACCCCTAGCTAAACCTGGAATATTCAAGAACTATTCTAAGGCTAACATCCTGCTATTAAGTGAGAACCTGGTAAAATTTCAAGCCCCTATACACCCTAAGAACACTTCTGCCTATGCAGAACTGTTCACAGAAACCCTGTACAAGCATGTTAATAGCTGCATAGATGCAACTGTACCCACCAGGAAGAAGTACAGAACTAACTCAAAAAACAAGCCACCCTGGTGGAATCACAAAATCAATAGGCTGTATAACAGGATGAAAGAAATCATGGCAAAAATTAGGAGGTGCAGCACCCAGCAGGATAAAAGCATCATTAAACTAAACAAATAACTCAGAGGATAAATAAAGTCTACCAAAGCCAAATTTGAGGTAAGTTTGGCCTCCCAGGTGAAGGACAACCACAAAGCATTATTTAGCTATGTCCGCAACCCAACCTCAAAGGCAATACACAATTGTGTGCAGACCTCATTGTAAATGTAGCCACCTATACTGAGCCAGAAGATATAGCAAACATCTTGGCTGATAAATTCAGCTCCAACTTTACTCCTCTCTCCCCTCAACCTTCCCTCAGGAAATATCATCAAATATAACTCCCTTACTATCACTAGGGAACAGGTCCTTAATGCTCTCTCTAAGAACAAGAACACTGCATCAATGGGCCCAGACAATATCCCAGGATGCCTTTTAAATAGAATGAAACATCACCTATCAGGGCCTCTGGAATTACTAGTTAACTGTCGCCTCCAAACCGGCTTCTTGCCTCATGAATGGAGAAAGGCAACAGTCATCCCTCTGCACAAAGGTGGGCCATCTACAGGCCCTAGAAAGTACAGACCCATAAGTCTCACTAGTCTTATATGTATGTGCCATGGAAAGAATTATCATGAAGATGATCAATAGAGATATAGTAAAAGACACTGGACCCAACCAAGTTTGGTTTCATCAAGGGCAGATCATGCCTTCTCAACCTGGTGGACTTCTTTGAGAAGGTCACCAAAGCAATGGATGAGGTAAAATCATTCATGCTGCCTACCTTGACCTGGCCAAGGCATTTGACACAATACCCCACTCGGGCATTGTTGACAAACTCAACACTGGCTCACAGACAGGACCCAGGAAATTAGAATTGGGGAGTCCACGTCTACAAAGAGGCCAGTCACAAGTGGTGCTCCTCAGGGATCAGACCTTGAACTGCTCCTTTTTGACATTTACTTCTTAAATGTCAAGACCAATGTCAGTGGTCTCTGGGTGACTAAATTTGCAGATGACTGCAAATTAGGAGCTGTCATTGAATCTTACACCTACACAAATTTTCTCCAGGAAAGGCTGACACAGACAAACAACTGGTGTCAGAGTCATGGACTAAAACTAAATGCCAAGAAATGCATAACGATATCCTTTGGGAAGTCATCCATCCCTGGTAACTATCATATTGACAACACACCCCTTAGAGTTGACCCAGTAGTCAGGGACTTAGAGACACACATAGATAGTAATCTAGCCTTTGATCATCATGTGTCTACAGTGGTGAGGAAATCATTCTATGTTGAGCAACCTATAAACAAAGGTATGGCATCTATGTCCAAGGAAGTCATCAGATCTATCATTGAGTACAATGCCCCCTTTGGTATGTACCTAACCAGTCATATTCAACAACTGGAATGTCCACAGAGGTTCTTTACTAAAAGAATACAGTGCGTAAGTAATATGTCCTATGCAGGCCAACTGAAGGCCCTATCCCTGTTTTCTGTCTCCTACAGGCTTTTGAGGGGATATCTATGTCTAGCATACAGGGCATTGTCAGACCCCACTCTGATGGACCTTCTCCATATTCACAAAACAAACAGTACCAGAATTACCTGTTCTAAAGACGTAACCTCACCTGTGATATAAATAGGACATGCTGGAGAGATAGGTATGTATCCCAGAGACTACCTCATCTATGAAACAGGCTCCCCATCCATGTGAAGCAGAGTTCCTCCCTAATCCAATTCAAGTGCAACTTGGACAATTGGATGGGAAACCGGAAATTCATCCCTGGTTTGACACCTATGTCTCTGATGCATACGGGTAACCTGTAAATGGTTCATCTCCCAGGCCCATGCTTACACTTATCAAGGGTATCACAACTTGTCAAGGATTTGGGATGCATGGCTAGGCTTAAAAAGGCCCTTGTGGTCATTAGCCTATAAACACCTGTGAACCTATGAATCTAACGTATATGATGTGTGAAATTCAAATGTCTATCATTATGTATCAATCCTCACTGATTTGCCAGAAAACCACAAATGTTTTGAGGAACAGACCAAAAGTAGAGGCAAAAATCTGGATATTCTGTGAATATCTGGACAGTTGAGAGCTTTGATTGTGTACTACTTTCTTCATACTGCCCCACAGTTACCTAATATAGCTTCTCAAATCCGCTTCACTTAACATACAAAATGCTGGTATGACCTAAAACAAATCCAGTCTATGCCTCTTTCCATGATACATAGGCAAATTTGGTCAGGTTGTGCTCTTATGCATCTGTAACAAGGCACAACTTGTTGTCTGTGCTTGCTACTGGCAGCTTGTGACTCCGAGCTTGTGGTGGAGACCTGCATAAGTATGCATAGCACACTAGTTCACTGCTACATTTTGTGATACTTAAAGAAACACAGGAACTGCACTCCAACATCATTGTCAAACACAATTTAGAAATCATATAATAAAGGTGATTGACAGACTGCCATTTTACTCTTTGGGAAAGTGCCGCAATGTGAGTGGTGTTACATTGTATCGAAGAGCTGTCACTCTATCAACAGCACATGTACATTTTTCTATTATGTTCAACAAAACAGACAGCACATCAACATCTTATGTAACTTACTGAACCAAATCACAGTCATCAGGTGTTCACATCCAATACAGTTTACTGATATGATTTTGTAACCAGTGTTCTGTATCATCCTCCATTGGTAGGACATCTTGCCAGCAGACTGCATCTAGTTTGTGGTCTCATAATTGCACAATTCTACCTACTGCAGGAGGGAAGGAGGAGATATACATGCATAACAGTACTGTGACCAACATTATAAGCCATCAAAAGTAGAAACAGGTATGTATGTTGGCTGCCTTGTTGCCAGTACAGATTGTGTAGAATTAACACAAGAAGGTACACATATTCATAGTGCTACACTTATGTAACATGAAGCCTTTTCAAGTGTGTATAGCCGTAGAAATCCAGACTAAAACAATACAAGTGTGTGGTGTAAGCTTACCCTGCACTTGCATTATGTACTGCGTATATCTAAATTAGCTTCTCAAATCTGCTTTTTTTAGGTTTACCTTTAAAACCGCGATTTGCAGAAGGGCAAACAGCACATTTCCAAAAGGCAGTTTGCAAGGTTTGCAAATGCCGAACAGAAAAAGGGTCGAATGTGCAATCAGCGAATGCACAGTGAGATTCGCTCATTGCACATTCGACATTCATGGGCAGATTGCACTATAGTGGGGATCGGGAAATGGTTCCTTTCCCCACTGTAGTGCAATCTCAGAGTTAGAATAATAAAGTAGGGGGGGGTGTGGGAGGCACAGCCTTACACTTTTTTTTCTTCGACTTTCATGTTAGAAAAACAATGAATCTGCTGTTCGATTTGCTGTTTTTCGAACATGTAGGTTTGTCGACATTGTCAGTTTCATGGTTTCGAGTCGTTCATATGAGCACTCGAACCAATGCAAATCGCAGTTTTAAAGGTACCTTCTTTTAGTGTACAAAATACAGTTATTCCCTAAAATAAATCCAGTTTATGCACATTTCCATGATACATAGGCAGAGTTGGTCAGGTTGTGTTGTGCATCTGTAACAATGTACAGCTTGTCTGAGCTTGCTACTAACAGCTTGTGGCCCCATGCTTGGTGTGCAAACCTGCATAAGACTGCACAGCACACTACTTTACTGCTACATGTTGCACTACTTAAGAAATACCAGAACTATACTCCCACATCATTATCAAGCATAATTTATAAATCATATAATAAGAGTGATTTACAGGCTGACATTTTGCTCCTTGTGAAAGTGCCATCATTTTTGGAGGATATCCATATGACTGTGGCTGCTTCTGGGAATATCTGGCACAGACACCTGTCAGATGGATTAAGGAGAGCAAAATCATGATCTACTTCCTTCCTGGTCAGTTCAGATGCCTGCTATGACCTGACTGAAGTATTGCCTCAGCCTTTAGCAGGACAGGGGAACAGAGCAGGTAATGTTATGATGACGTGGTGTGGCTTCATAAACCTAAGTGGATAGCACTGTATATTTTTTTCTTATTTTCCTGCAGGCAGGTATTTCTAAAAGTCAGCATAACAAATATATGTGGTCTACTGTGTGGCATTTTGGTGTCAGGTGAAGGTTCTAGTGGAGCTTGATAAAACATGCTAACTACATTTTTTGCAAAAGTCTGCAGCAAGTTATAAGATGTGGCTATGGTGCTCTATATCAGGGTGTCTGCATACTACCTAGTGTAATTCCATCCGTAAGAGGCTATGTTTCTGTATTATATTTGTTAAAGGAAGCATAGGGATGCTTGTCATGTATCTAATGGATAATATATGGCACTCTAGTTTACATTTGCTGTTCTGGCATCTTACTTTACACTTTAAAGTTCTCTGATTTGACCCTTTCTCTTTCAGCATGAGCAAATTGAGGTATGAATCATGTTACCTATCCCAGAAGGTAAAAGAGACTAGCAGTCAGCCTGGGTTAGTGCTTCTCATAATTTTTTATGTTTGTTTAAATATATTGTGTCTATTGTCAGGCTGGATACACTTATGGCAGACTTCTCACTGCATCATCTCCCTGCCGATCCAGATGATAGATTTAATTAATGGGCAACTCCAACAAAGCTTGCTTACACTGAGGCTGTAGCTGAGGAGTGTGAGGATGATGTGGTTGAGAGTGCCTTGCCAGAGGGTATCCTGGACATGCATTCACATATAGCCCATCATGACTGCCTGATGTGGTACAGGTGGTGGAGGCTGTGGCAGAGAGAATGATGAGCAAGATTATGGCCCAGATGGACAGTCTGATGGAGTGAATTGCTGATTCCCTCACTTAGCTGACCTCTAGCTACCAGAGGAGGGTATGCTCCATAAAACAGCCAGCCTGATACGTCATCAGTTCACAGATTACAGTGATGTCCCTCTGGGCTAGGGCAGTAGATGGCATGCTGCTGCTCATACTACCCCACCCTAGCCACAGTCTGATGTGATCCCCCATTCATCTTGTGTCATGACCCACACCCTGTGCATTGTCCTACCCATGTCATCACGGTTTGTCTTCCTTTAGTTTGTCTTTATCTATCTCATGTCACTCTATCCGGATGTGTTTTGCTTGTCTACCCCTGTGCAGTGTTCTACCACCCTCCATTCCTACTCCCCTTTTCCTTTCTCATCCTGTCTCTCTGTATAAAGCAAAAATGGGCCTCTGTCCACATTCAAAAAATATATCCTGTCTTCACTCCATTCTGCATGACCCTGTATGTTTTCTCAGTGTGTGTCCCCCTACTCGCTGCCTTTCTCTGTTTTTTACTTGCATATACACTCATTGACACCCCTTTTATGCATCTAACAAGTGCCATATATGTGGAGACCACATCAATGTAGTTGCAAACACTGTATGGTTATATAGCTACATGCACTACTTTATGCCATCATGCCAAGTGACGCACTAACACACATAGCATAGCCTATATGTATCCTACTTTATTTCATGATACAGTGGCCTGTGAGTTTATGTTTTGAGGTCTTGCAAGATATGCATAAAGTTGTGCACAGTCCCTGAATGGATTACATCTTCCACATCTGTGTACACATTCCCTGCATGGATAGGTCAGTTTTGCATTTGCTGTGTTGCTCATTTATGTACCCTGGGTATAGCTACCTACACAGAATTGCTTCCCTTATGACTTTGGATATCTAATTGCTGTCTAAATTGCCATGAAGTGCTGACAAGCTGTACAAACCTTATACTTAAGTCCAGTACATCTCTATAAATCATAGCCAAAGTATATGATAGTTTATTTTATAATACAGTTATTTGAAGCTAATAAAATAAATTATATATACAGAAAACAGCAGAATAGAATGGAAACTGGTTGTGTACTTGTAATAAATATTTTGGGAAATACTAATGTCTGGTATTAGATGCTTATTTTTCAGATCACTGAGCTTTGCTTACAAGTGGAGTTGTTCATATTGTTGTCATATATGGAAATCAATTGTTAAGGATGAATTCAGAATGATGTTTGGTGAGCTATATTTCAGTTATGGAAAGATGTATGGCCTTGGTAGGATGAAAGACAGAAAACAGGTAGTAGATAAAATGGCAGTTGAGATTTTAAGAAATAGTTAAATATGAGACAGCAGAGTTAGACTTTAACAAATTATTGGAACAGGATGGCAGAAGTGTTTGTAGAGTGCAATCAGAAATATGTTGTCATATCTAATTACCAACAACTTATAGACTCAATTACTAGTCTAACTGACAGTTGGAACAGACTTTTCTTCACATTTGAAGACATACTAATTTTAATCAAAATGATACTATCTAAAATCTTATTCATTGGCCAAGTTCTAATAATTCCCCCACCTGTCAAAATTAACTCCACATTTATTAACATAGTGCTGTTTTGGAATAATACTTCTTATACATCATATTGGAAATCAATAAATGAAAACTTACTTCTAAATAGTAATAGGACATTGCTTGAACCATATACTCAAATACATACAAACATCTTTTTATGGATTTTAAAAATATACATTCAAATTGAATGGTCAAAACTTATCCTCACACCTCTTATTAACCCAATATTGCTGTTATTTATAAAGCTTATGTTTTCTAATCAATTAATTAATAATATATTAATAATTATGTTTCCTGTTGCTTACACAAATGAATGTTTGATATATTTTGATACTCAGAAAATGTTAGAATTTAAGAAGGGTGGCCTATTATATTGGAATGAATTTCTCTCAGCTACTAAAATAAGTTCTGCAGACTACGTGATCAGCAGATATAGTTTGCAAAACTGCAACTGGCTGGACATCCAAACATGTAAGGATTTTATACATACTAAGCTTGTACCCTCATTAGAGGCATACAATAAGAGTAACTTAAAAATCTTGGATTTTATCTCAACAGTTATTAATAGCTCACCCAAGAACACTTCATACATATCTGATATTTATAAAAGTCTCAGAAATGACTTTAGCAAAACAGATGTTTCTTTTTGGAATTATTCAAGTGAAGTTAATAGGCAAGTACTCTCAAAAAAGATAAAAAAAACTTTGTTTACAGTCAGTAAAGGAATCCACATCTTCTCTATTCTGGCATGTGTACAGATGGAAATTTTTACATAGATGTTTTTTCCCCCAACATAGACTAGCAATAATAGGTTCATAGGTTCATAGGTAGGTACTAGGCTATTGGCCCTAGGGCCTATATAAGCCAAGCTAAAAAAGTACCCTGGCTTTTGCCACCGAAGAAAATTATTTTCCTGTGCCCCTGTCAAGCAGAGCCACAGAAGTGATCCCTGGGGTGAATGTCCTATCTCCCATCCAATCATCAAGATTTTTCTTGAAGAGTGCTAATGAGGAGCTTTGTTTGATATAGATAGGTAGTTTGTTCCAGAGTATGAGAAGTCTCTGGGACAGGAATCTATCCCCCCAGCATGTTCTGTTTATTGTGGTGACAAGGTTTAGGACCCTAGAGCCTGCAGCTCAGAGGGATTGGGATTTCTTTAAGTGGAGCATGTCCAACAGCTCTGGGTTTGACATAGCTTTGTATGTTAGGCAGAGATCGCCTCTGAGTAGGCAATATGTGATGGAGTAAAGGTGGAGTTTTTTGAGACGGTCTGCATAGGACATCTGTTTGAGACCGGTAATCCTCTTTGTGAGGTATTTCTGTGGCCTTTCTAGTTGTTGTAGATGTCTAGTGAAGTACATACCAAAAGGGGTGTTGTACTCTATAATGGGTCTAATGAGTGATGAGTAGAGGGGAACAATGACCTCTTTTTTCCTGGATGAGAAACCTTTTGTGATGAGGTGTGCCACATAGAAGGATTTCCTGACTACTGTGGCGATGTGATAATGTAGAAGAAAGATGAAATAAAAATGCTGGACACCCTGATGATGCTGACTGGATACATATGGTTGTTAATTGCAAAATAATTTCCCCATTTTGGTTAGACCTTAAATATCTTTGTAAAGCTCTATGGAATGACAACTGTATAATTCCTGACTCCCTTATCCTTTTCAGTGTACCTGTTCCTGTAGTCATTCCTAAAAAAACAAACATTTTTAGTATGCTCTATCACTCTCAATAGCAAGGAAAATTGTTACTAAAAATTGGAAATCCCAGTCTGCTCCTGTCTTTAAAGTTGAGTTTATTCATCTTGTAAAATACATTTGTAAGAATGAGATTGCTACTATAAAAGCAAGGACTAACAACACAACTCATCATTTAATTGCTTGGACAAAATTGTCTAATCTGTTGGAGAAATATTAAGTGTTCTCCTATGTATATTGCGTTTTTAGTTGTTGTGAACATTGTATATAGTTTGTTTTTTCTTGTTACTATACTGTTAAGTTATTGTGTTATAAATTGAATAAAAACATTTTGGAAAGAAAATAAAAACATGTAGTCAAAGAAATAAAAGAATGCCTGAATGGTAGAGAAATAAAACTTATTTTAAGGCAAAAAAGAAGCATTTTCTCTTTTCTTAAATAAAGAACAGAAAACTTGAGTACATACAATATGTGGAGGATGAAAGGGAGGTGGAGTGTGTTGAGCAAAGGTAGATGATAAAGATAACTGAAACATATACAGAAATGTGTTTGGGAACAAATGTGATATGAAAATGCAAATATAGTATAAGAAAATAAGTGAATACAAGTACTGCATTAAATTAAATCTCAGTTCAGAGATACATCTGGGATAATGGCTAAGGTCTCAGCTCACAAACACAGTGTAATGGGTTTGATGTTGACCTCTGGTCACTGTCTGTATAAAGTTTGCATGTTTTCCCTATGTCTGTTTGGAGTTCCTCCCAAAAACACACTTCAAGGATGGAATGTATTGGGTTTAAACCCAACTTCTCTAGTTGAACTTAGATAAGACAACAGAGCATGCTCAAAACTGAATGGAGTTATAGGCATTAGCACAGACTATAGATAGTCCCTATCAGGGGAAGAGTTAGGTAGTCCAGACATTTTTGGCATCAAATGTGCTATGTAGCATCCTGTATAAAGGACAATACAGATCACAGACAGCACATTATGTCAGAGCTAGCCAAGTGGAAGTGTATATAGCACAAGGTGATTAGGTGAGTGGTAAAGTTTTCATGAGGCTGACCAAGGGCATTTTGTTGCATTGTTATTTGATCTTGTTTAAAGTTGTTTATTATTATGATTACATCACATTGACTAATGTCGCCAAAAATGGACATGTGTTTTTTCCAATGGTATGTGAGTTGAGGACCTGGCAAAAATCCGACCTATGTCATGGGACTTATGCTAGTAATGGGAGAGATCTTTGTGCCTCTATTGCTAACAGTGTGTCTGCTATAATACTCAGCAACCTTGGATGACTAGTTTAAAGGCTGGCTGGTGTCCACTTGTCAAGCCTGGGTTACCAGGGATTGCTCTGTTGAGTAAAAGCTGTATGTAAATCAAAGCAACCTGATAAAAATGAACTAAAGATTGCTGCAATAAATATAGTTTCACAGACAGAATGTAGCTTGGAAGTGGATGACATGATGGTAAGGAGACTGGCCATCCTGTGTATCCAGGATACAAGGTAGCAGGGTAGTACAGTAAAATCACTTGGTTTGGGATCCAGAGGCTACTTTTCTGGTGCAGGACAAACTAGAAAGTGTGGTAGTTGTGGGGAGCTAGAATCTTCTGAAGACATTAAGGGTTGCTATCAGAATTACTGACAATCTCATGGCAATCAGACTCCAGAGTAAAAATAGGTTGGTATTTATAATCTGATTCTATTCTCCCTAGCAGGGTTGCAATGGCAAGATTCCAAGAATCTGATTTGGGCAATTCTGCCATAGTTCCAAAAGCACTGGTAGAATTAGAGCAGGCTATGTAAAAGACCCAGTGATACAAATACTAACTGTTCGGACTCACAGAAGGATTTCTAGTGTGAATGGGTGTACATCAGGTTTCAGCTCTGAGCCCAGTGTTGTTTATACTGCTGATGGCCTATGTTAGCAAACAGGTGATGTCACACTACAAGTAGACTGAACAGGAACTTCAGCAAATGATAGGAGACTGGAATGCAAAACTGAAGGTGCACAGGATGAAAACGAGTACATAAAAGGCATTTGTCATGGCAGCAAATGGGAGAATCAGAAAACAAAAACTGAGATAGAAGAGAAAAGAGTGGAATAGGTTACTAGAACAGTAATGGGAAGGGTGCTTCAGGAGAAGGGAAATCTGAATGAATAGGTCAAAGCTAGAATTGGAGGTGCAGCAGCCAGTTTGGGTAGTGTGTAAGGTGTAGTCTGCGACAGAAGAATTCCATGGAGTCTGAAAAGCAAGATGCACAAAACAATGCTGTAACCAATGCTTGTATAAGGCAAAAAACCTAGGCAGTGAAGGTAGAACAGTTGAGGAAGCCTGAAGTGATGGAGATCAGGTGCACCATGGGACAGATGAAACAATAAGGACATCAGACCAGAAGCCAAAGTAGCCGATGTCAAGGTGAATAACTTATAGTTGTTAAATCACATGGATAGGAAATCAGAAGATGATTTGGTGAGGATCTGGAAGAGACAGGAAGAAAAAGCAAGAGGAGATGAGGATGACCAGCCCAGAGATGGGTGGATTCAATGAGAGAATGCCTACAACAGTTGCACATGACCAGGGAAGGAAGTAGGAGAGTGGTACACGTTAGGATACAAGAGGTATCCATGTTTAATGTCATTCTTTATTCTTACTGATTTTTTCCCTAAGGCAGTGTTATTTGATTTAGTTATCAATGCAGTGATTTCAAGGCTAAGAAAGGAACCACTAGGAATGAGATTGTGTAACAGACAGAATATGAAGATATGCATGGGTGGCACAGTGACTTGCATTGTCACCCTAACGCAGGATTCTGTTGTTCAATTCCTGTCTGGAGTGCCTTCTGTGTACAGTCTGCTTCTTCTCCCTGTATTTACATGGGAATTTTTGCAGGTATTCTGGTTTCCTTTCACATCCCACAGACATGCAGGTAGTGGATTTGTGATTCTAAATTGTCCATAGTTGTTTGTGTACCATGTATGTGAAAGAGATGAAAAGCTTGGCAATCCATGTCAATTCCTTACTTGCTCAGTAGCTTTTACAGTGTTGGCTGTATATTGTGTTGCTAGAGGTGCTGGATGTTACTCAACAGCATTGGGCTGGATTGGAAAGAAAGACATAATAATACGTTATGATGATGATGTCATTTTGGTGTGAAAGGAAATATGTGAGCAATACTGTACAAATGAAAGAAAGTGTGCTAGGTTAGATCTGAATAAAGAGAAGTATAAAGGTATACATGGAGAAAAATGAAATAACGAGAAACAAATAGTGAGTAGTGTGGAAAATTTGCATATTAAGTTTGGGGATTAGGAGATGATTGAGTAGAAATGGAATTAAATTATAGAAGAATAATTTTAATACTTAAGATGTGGAATGCATATAAATGCTTTTTTAAAAAAAAGATTTATTTGATCAAAAGTGTTGTTCAGCTTAATTGGATATTATGGGAGGATATATCTCTTATTGGATAATTTGAAGACAGAGTTATGTGATCCATATAATGGTGTGGAGGACTAGATTAAACCTTGTTCATAGGT